>NC_092724.1:56630703-56743203 GCF_047496885.1 Scyliorhinus torazame
GACCCGCATTGTAGCGGATCCTTTTTCCTTCTTTAAAAGAAGCGATATCGTTGCTTCTGACATAGTCGGGAGCAGTCTGTCACCTCCTTTCCTTTGCCTCGTTAAAGGTCCTCGTCAGTAGCTGGGTGCGAGCAAGTCCAAATATTTCTGTAAAATTCAACTGGGAATCTGTCCGGTCCCGGGGCTCTTCCCGTCTGCATGGTTCCTAATTCCTTTCACCACTTCTTCTACCGTGATCTGTGCTCCCAATCCCATCCTTTCCTGCTCTTCCACCTTGGGAATTTCCAGCCGATCCAAAAACTCCATCATTCTCTCCCTCCCATCCGGGGGTTGAGCTTCATACAATTTTTTATAAAATGTCTTAAACACTTCATTCACTCTCCATGCTCCCCGCTCCGTCTCTCCATCTTCGTCTCTCACCCCCCCTATTTCCCTCGCTACTCCCCTTTTCCTCAATTGGTGTGCCAGCAATCTGCTCGCCTTCTCTCATATTCATACTGTACACCCTGCGCTCTTCCTCCATTGTGCCTCTGCAGTGCCTGTGGTCAGCAAGTCAAATTCCACATGCAGCCTTTGCCTTTCCCTATACAGTCCCTCCTCCGGTGCTTCCGCATACTGTCTGTCCACCCTCAAAAGTTCTTGCAACAACCGCTCCCAGTTCCTTACTCTCCTGCTTCCCTTTATGTGTCCTTATTGATATCAGCTCCCCCCTAACCACCGCCTTCAACGCCTCCCAGACCACTCCCACCTGAACCTCCCATTGTCATTGAGTTCCAAGTACTTTTCATGCATCCCTCACCCTTAAGCACACCCCTCTCATCCGCCATTAGTCCCATGTCCATTCTCCAGGGTGGACGCCCTCTTGTTTCCTCCCCTATCTCCAAGTCTACGCAGTGTGGGGCATGATCCGAAATGGCTATAGCCGTATATTCCACGTTCCCCTCACCCTCGGGGATCAATGCCCTACCAACACAAAAAAGTCTATGCTGTGAATAGACTTTATGGACATAGGAGAAAAACGAGAACTCCTTACTCCTAGGTCTACTGAATCTCCACGGGTCCACCCCTCCCATCTGCTCCATAAAATCCTTAAGCACCTTGGCTGCTGCTGGCCTCCTACCAGTCCTGGACTTCGACCTATCCAGCCTTGGTTCCAACACCGTGTTAAAGTCTCCCCCCATTATCAGCTTTCCGGTCTCTAGGTCTGGGATGCGTCCTAGCATTCGCCTCATAAAATTGCATCGTCCCAATTCGGGGCATACACGTTTACCAGCACCACCATCTCTCCCTGTAATTAGCCACTCACCATCACGTATCTGCCCCCGTTATCCGCCACTATAGTCTTTGCCTCGAACATTACCCGCTTCCCCACTAATATAGCCACCCCCCTGTTTTTCGCATCCAGCCCGAATGGAACGACCTGCCCTACCCATCCTTTGCGCAACCTAACCTGATCTATCAGTTTCAGGTGACGCGTTTCCTGTAACATGACCACATCTGCTTTAAGTTTCTTAAGGTGTGCGAGTACTCGTGAGCCCTCTTTATCGGCCCGTATAAGCCCCTCACGTTCCACGTGATCAGCCGAGTTGGGGGGCTTCCCACCCCCCCCCCCCTCCCTTGCCGGTTAGCCATCATCTTTTTCCAGCTTCTCGCCCAGTTCCCACGCAGCTGTATTTCTCCCAGACGGTGCCCCCCGGCCCATCCTTCCCAGTACCCACTCCCCCCTTTCCCCAGACAGCAGCAACCGAAACCGTCAATCCACTCCATTCCCCCCCTCCCCACCCCGCCCCACCACCCCCCCTCCCCCCACTCGCTAGCGTAATTACTCCCCCCCATGTTGCTCCAGAAGTCAAGCAAACTCTGGCTGACCTCGGCTTCCACCCCGTGATCACGGCTCGCCCGTGCGGCGCCCCCTCCTTCCTGCTTCTCTATTCCCGCCATAATTATCATAGCGCGGGAACCAAGCCGCGCCTCTCCTCGGCCCCGCCTCCCTATGGCCAACGCCCCATCTCCTCTCCCTCCCCACCTCACCCCCATCACCACCTGTGGGAGAAAGAAAAGTTACCATACCGCAGGATTAATCATACAATCCCCTCTTCGCCACCTACAATCCCTCTTCGCCCCCCCCCCACTTGTCCCACCACTTTGTCCAAACGTTCATTTTCGTAGTCCAATCATTCCAATTTTTCTTCTACAATAAAAGTCCACGCTTCATCCGCCGTCTCAAAGTAGTGGTGCCTCCCTTGATATGTGACCCACAGTCTTGCCGGTTGCAGCATTCCAAACTTTATCTTTTTTTTGTGAAGTACCGCTTTGGCCCGATTAAAGCTCGCCCTCCTTCTCGCCACCTCCGCACTCCAATCTTGATAGACGCGGATCACCGCATTCTCCCATTTACTACACCGAGTTTTCTTCGCCCATCTAAGGACCATTTCTCTATCCTTAAAACGGAGAAATCTCACCACTATGGCTCTGGGAGCTTCTCCTGCTCTCGATCCTCGCACCATAACTCGGTATGCTCCCTCCACCTCCAACGGACCCGTCGGGGCCTCCACTCCCATTAACAAGTGCAGCATCGTGCTCACATATGCCCCGACGTCCGCCCCCTCCACACCTTCAGGAAGGCCAAGAATCCTCAAGTTGTTCCTCCTTGCGTTATTTTCCAGTGCCTCCAACCTCTCCACAGATCGTTTCTGGTGTGCCTCCTGTATCTCCGCCTTCACCACCAGGCCCTGTATATCGTTTTCATTCTCTGCTGCTTTCGCCTTCACGACCCGAAGCTCCTGCTCCTGGGTTTTTTGTTCCTCTTTCAGCCCTTCAATCGCCTGTAATATCGGGGCCAACAACTCTTTCTTCATTTCCTTTTTTATCTCCTCCACGCAGCGTTTCAAAAACTCTTGTTGTTCAGGGCCCCATATGAAACTGCCACCTTCCGACGCCATCTTGTTTCTGCTTGCCTTCCTTGCCGTTGTTCCAAAGGATCCGCTGCAATCCGGCCACTTTCCTCTCCTTTTTCCATCCGTGTCCAGGGGGAACACCCTTCTGGTTTACCGCACGGTGTTTTCAGCCGTTAAAATTGCCGTTGGGGCTCCTATCAAGAGCCCAAAAGTCCGTTTCACAGGGAGCTGCCGAAACGTGCGACTCAGCTGGTCATCGCCGCACCCGGAAACCATCAACTACTTCCTATGGTAATGAATTCCACCAGGCTCACCACTCTGTGTGAAGAAATATCTCCTCTTGAGTGTTTGGCTGATGATGGATCAATGAGAGTTTGGCTCAAGATGGATTGGAACTTTATGGGAAAAACAAAATGTTAGAAAAAGCTTTGTGTGAAGAAATGTCAAGACAGGCTTTTACAGGCTTTTGGTAGCAAGCTGTATCACTTGTTTTTGTACCAGACAAATTGCAGTAACGGCCTTGGGAAGGGTTGCGCTAGGCTTGAAAATAATCATAATTAAACTAAAGGCACAGATGAAAGGTGAGGGTGGCTGCCTTCAGCAAAATGGAATGCGAGGGAGCTGCCCTCAGAAATGAACCAAAAACTGTATAAGAACTGCTGTTAGATGTATTGATTTTGGCTTGCTGTTGCAACTCTCAAGAGATACAGTGGTCTTAGCCCCGGCCGAGAAATAAACATATGTTAAAGTAACGAGGTGTTCGACTGATCATTTCATCCGGACTGGCTGCAAAGGATTTCCTCACTCTCTGTCCGAAATGTTTTACCCTGAATGCTCAGACTGTGACCCTGGTTCTGGACACATCCACCATCGGGAACATCTTCTCTGCATCTATCCAGTCTAGTCCTGTCAGAATTGTATAAGTCTCTATGAGATCCCCCCTCATTCTTCTGAACTCCAGAAAGAACAATCACAACCTAGTCAATCTCTCTTCATATGACAGTCCCTGGAATCAGTCTGGTAACCCTTCGCTGCACTCCCTCGAGAGCAAGAACATCCTTCCTCAGAAAAGGAGACCAAAATTGCACACAATATTCTAGGTGTGGACACACCAAGGCCCTGTCTAATTGCGACAACACATCCCTGCTCCTGTACTCGAAACCTCTCGCACTGAAGGGCAACATACCATTCATTACCGCCGGCTGCACCTGCATGTTTACCTTCAGCGACTGGTGCAAAAGGACACCCAGATCCAGGAAGGACATTCCCCTTTCCCAATTTACAATCGTTCAGGTCATAATCTGCCTTTCTGTTTGATGCCCAAAACATGAAACTGCTCAGTTACCGAATACAAATATAAATCCAGTCGATGAGAAAAAAAAATTCTAAAAACAAAAGAATCATAACAGATGCTTTATCTCATCTCCTCTTGAGTGAAGGGATTACATTTGTACAGGTCAGATAACAGCAAAGAAACTCGGACATTATGCTTAACAGCATAACAAAGAAGGATTTAGGTTAGGAGATTCAATATAGTGCATCTCAGGAGTTGCTTGATGACTTTGTTGAATATAAATATTCCCTTTTAGGAAGTAGTAATAAACTTGCTATATCAAGGTGCTTCTTGACAAAAAGCATTTTTCTTCCTTCCCAGAACGATGCATCCCTTAAATAATGCAGTGCAAGCTGACTGAAGAGTAGTTTGGGATTCTACCACTAGATGGTAATAAAAGAATAGAAACAACACCGGACTGTCCCACAGAATTAACAAAATATTCACATTTCAGATACATCTTCACTTCTGACTTCTCACAATACATGAATATAATTATGAATTTTCAACTGAGAAACAGTCATGAAGTAAGGAGACGTCAATATGACTGGGCGCAAATAAAAAGCCAAACACAGCTGTGTCACAGGTGACAATTTAAAATACTTTGCCACAATATATGTTGTGGATATTGGGCTCCCAAGCTAAATTACTACTCCAAAACTTTTGAGAACTTCCTGAGCAACACAATGAAGCTTCAGAGGGAAAGGCGAAGTTGCAATATTCTCAAAATTCTCTGTTTCTGGTTTCAATTTGACAGACAGGTCAGACCTGCAAAAAGTGGAAAAGCAGGTTCAATGAAACTCCATGTAAATGCACAGGCCTGTCAAAATTCTCCTCCAGCAAATTCAGGAGATGTTTTAAAAACATACTGTCAGGCAGCAACCACGTCAAGACCACAAGCAGTAAGTTGCCCATCTTTTCAAGCTCTCCCGGTCTCTCATGTACCTGCTGTCACCAGATAGTCTTCACCAGGAAAAATAACATTTGTTCTTGAACTAGGAAGTAGTGTGCAGTTGGGCATGACAAAATAACAAGATACCAGCAGGATTGGAGGTTGCCAACCTTTTTCTTCTCTTCATTCAGTAGCCATATGATGTTATGCTGACCACACACTGTGCATTGGCACAGGAACATAAGTAAACAGACAGCTCTCTGTAACTTTAAATTGAAGGCTGCAGAGGCACAATCAGCAGGCTTTCTCAGGTCTATAGTAAGTCTGGCAGCTGGAGCCACGAGGTGCAGTTGCATGCCTAAACCGGTCAGATTAGCTGTTATGGTATCACGACTTTACAAGCAGAAGCACAGCAAAACGGCTGAATGGAGGCTGCCACTAAGTGGAATAATTTTTAAGAGGCTATGCAAAAATATTTCTGTAATTTGGGGACATATGTTTATCTGATCATTTATTTGAATCGCCAATACGAACAGACATAACTCCAATGTGCCAGATAATCCACTTTTGTTCCTTCACATACAGTTCAACACAAGTTAAAATTTGAGACTATGCAAATGCATAAAATATCAATAAACATTCAATTCCCACATTCATTCAACCTAGCACTGGCAGGTTTAGGGACAGCATTTGCACAGGTGGGATTCAAAATCTCCAAGGAGCTCTGAAATTTATCCCTGACAACCTGTTTTTTAAAGTTTTCTTTACAGTCGGTTGCAGCTTACTCACCGTGCTGTTGACGTTATCTCATATGCGTAGAAAAGGTGGATAAACAGATTTGCACCTGTAATTAAGAATAGATATATGTATATCAGAGATACCAATTACTGGGTAATTACTGGGTGCTGCCAGACTGTCGAGTTGTCAGATTGCATAAACTACAGGACAGGTTTACCTATTATTCAAGAAGCAGCTCGGTACACAGGCTTTAAAATACCATACTTATCCAATTTTCTTCCCGTTTCTCAGAACTTCTCGGACTTTCACTGCAGCTTCCCTCTGGTACTTCACTCGACAGATATTTTTTAGTTTGTTCCTGGATAGCAAGTCTTGGCAGACTTTCAATTGCAGATTGTACTGCAGCCAAACATATTCTCATCCTTACCCAGCATCAATAAAGATGCACTTTAGTGCAAGGGATATTGGGCAGAGGTCAAGTGCAAGAACCCGGATTGATTTGACGCTCCTTAGCAGTTCACCGAGACCAACTGTGGCATTCCAACTCCTGACCTCGCTGACAGTAGCTAATTCAGATGAGATCTTGGACCTCTGGTTTAATGTTACAACAGATGGTAATTTCAACACAAAGCCATTGGAGGGGAAGATCTTTACTATTCAATTTCAAAAATTGTACATAGACCTCAAAATATTGTGTGCCAAAGCAAGTGGACTCATTTGTATCCCATTTGCTTCATTTAGATTCCATTCAAATCATCGGGACCTCATTTCACAAACAGCATTTCCCTAACTCACATTTGTCCTTTAAATTCCCTTACTGTGACTTGTTGGCCCATGGGCAACAGAGATGCATTTAAGTGTTCAGAAGTCATGATAATCTTTAATTTGGATGGTAAAATAATTTATAAGATTACTGCTCCTTAAATCATATTAACATGTCCATTATTGATGCCACACAAAATGGGAGAAATCACTACATGTCTATTACAGACTGCATTGCCTTCATGTGTACTGCAGGTCTTCGGCATAACTTTGAGTTGACATGCCAGATCAACTTTACTGCCATTTCGATGATGTGAGAAATATATTTTATTACATTAACCCTATATTTTATAAAAAGGAATTTGAGTGAATATTTATACCACACACTTCACATTAATGAGCTCATATGTACAATGGACTATGAGATTTTATTTGCAGACATTGCGAGTTGAACTCCCGCCACTGACCATTCTGCTCCAGTGACATTGCAAATGACAAAAGAACAAAAGGAGGAGTAGGCCACCTGGCCCCTCTAGCCTGCTCCGCCATTCAATAAGATCATAGCTGATCTTTTTGTGGACTCAGCTCGCTTACCCACAAGCTCACTGTAACCTTTAATTCCTTTACTTTTCAAAAGTCTATCTACCTTTGCCTTAAAAACATTTCACGAGATAGCCTCAACTGCTTCACCGGGCAGGGAATTCCACAGATTCATGACCCTTTGGGTGAAGAAGATCCTCAACTCAGTCCTAAATCTGCTCCCCCTTATTTTGAGTGTATGCCCCCTAGTTCTAGTATAGTAATGAGGAGTGTTCCCACAGTATATCACCCTCATTCAATGTCGCTAGAGCAGAACACATGTGGTGGGAGTTCTACTCAAAACATCAGCAGAAAATCTCAGCAATTCTAAAGAATCAAGTAACAAAAGTGGCTATAAGACATTCAGAACATTGAAACTTGAAGGGCAATTTCGCAAAATATACATCTTCTTTAACCTTCAAGGACCGTTAATCCCCAACTATACAAGAGCTTTCAACTCCTAATATATTCTCTTGGGGGGGGGGGGGGGGGGGGGGGGGGGTGTCCACAACATACAAGATAGGAATTGCATGTGCAAGCAAGAAGTACGAGAGAGGAGACAGTGTGAGGGGATGTGTGGGAGAGGGAGAAGGGGAGAGTGAGCAAAAACGGGAGAAAAAGCTGCTCACACAAGAGGGGTGGCACATGTGCACAGATGGAAGAGAGGAGAGGGGGATGGGAGAAAGGAAATCTCAAACTACATTGGTGGTACAAGTCATTAACTGTCTGATTTGTTTTACAAAGTTATGCATGCACAAATAATTTGTCAACAGTAGCAGAAGGGTGGATTCCAATGTAACACTGCAGAACATGGAGGTTTCTGATTCCATGGTTTCAAAATTTTGGTAATGTAGATAACATCTTATTTCTATTTTTAAAAAGGGAATCTATTAGTTGTACTTAATTATATTTAACTGTATACAGGCAGCAGACATTGACCAGAAGCTCACTTGTCCCCCTATAAATATTCATAACTGCAATATGATTGTTGGGTTCGGAAGTCCATTTTTGGCCTTCTGAAGATCAATAGCCATGCTGCCGAGTCCCCAATTAGGGCAGAGAGAATGAGAGAGAGAGAGAGAGAGAGGGAGCAATCAACGGCATCTGTCCAGAGGAGGAGCAGAGAGAAAGAGAGACCAACCTATACAACAAGAGATGGGTGCTTGATACAATTTTCTTTAAACTGCTATAGTAGATGGGGAGAAGGGCTGGAGAATCATGAGGGTGCTCCTGCAAACAGTAATAAACCACATACCCCACCTCAGCCCCACCCCCATGCCTGGTCCAGCGCAGCTGAAAGTGCGTGGACAAAGTTTTCTTTTATTAAGACCTGATGGAAGACTGTGCCTGGGCTGTCCTGAATGAAGACACCCCCTTTCCTCCCACAAACACCAGAAAGATCACCGCCAGAGCTTTAAAAATCTTCAGGAAGTGCAAACCAGCAGCACCCTCCCAACCACCAAGTCTAACCTTTGAGAAGTGACCCCCACCCTCTGTCTTCCCCCCTTTTCCCCCACTCTTGTTCTTTGTGTCGCTTTCTCTCCGAAAAGCACACGGTCACGTCTTTAGAACTGCATATAGGGTGGAAGTCACTCACTATAGGGACTTTCCTTTCAGGGCCCATTTTTAAAGAGTGGCTGCAGTTCCATCTCTCACCAACTAGCTTTCTGGAATATAACAAGCTCCACAAACTTCTTATTATTAGAGGTAGAGGTTGGGGATGGCGGTGGGGGGTATGGTTTAACAGAACAGTTTGTGATGAAGATATGGTGTTATCTTAATCTTCCTGGATATACATCAAATTGCAGGGGGGGGGGGGGGGGTGTTCAGCCATGACGAGAATTACCCAATAATACTTTATCTCATCTAGCCAGGTTTTGAAGCGACACCTAGCCCACTCTTCCATCCAGTATGTCCCCAACTCCAGTCACTTCGGCATCCAGCAGGTCTGATAATGGACGAGTAATCCCATAGACTTAAGTTAGCTCAATGGGCAGCACTGTGGCGCAGTGGCTAGCACTGCTGCCTACGATGCTGAGGACCCGGGTTCGATCCCGGCCCCGTTCACGGTCTGTGGAGTTTGCACATTCTCCCAAAGATGTGCAGGTTAGGTGAACTGACCACGTTAAATTTCCCCTTAATTGGAAAAAATAATTGGGAACTCTAAATTTAAAAAGAAAAGTTAGCTCAAGCTCCTCTGTTCTTATTTTAGTAGTGCGGTGGGATCAATTACGTCCCCGTGGCAGATCAGACTGGACCTCCTTTTAACACCAATACCCAAACTGCACAGAATTCCCTCAAGGATGTAAAAATTATCATCTTCATCTTGGATTGGGCCTCAAACCAATGACATAACTCTTGAGAACACTTCCACTGAGCCAATTTGCTTCTGTCCCTTTGGAAATTGTGGTGAGTGGGGAAAGGCAGCTAATTGTTCTCCTATTAGAATCATCTTACGGATAGAAATAGGCATGTGGACTGGATTTCAGGAGAGAACAAAATCTGGGTGTACAGAATGTTCTACATAAGCATCTACAAACATTCTGTGGGATCACACGTGTACGACACTGAAGTGCCAAACCCCAAAGCCTTCAAGAAAACAGGGAACCAAAATGGGAGAGAAACATTTAAGGGGGGAGACTTCACTGATGTTACTTTCGTACCTTTTGACCTGTTGAAAAATACCGAAATAACCGTTAAGTTACAGAAGCCCATATTTTCAGCTGATTAACTCCTTAGCACTCAACTTCCAAGTTATGCAAATTAGTGTTTTAAAAATAATGTGTAAGTCAGTTGAACACAAGTTTATATGCTATTTTTGGGAGTATAGTAAAATTGTAAGCTGTGGACACAAACAAAAATAAGCAGTGATGTTTTGGTTTTGCAGTAGTGATCATCTCCAACTTTTTTTTTTTAAATTTGGAGTACCCAATTCATTTTTCCAATTCAGGGGCAATTTAATGTGGCCAATCCACCTACCCTGCACATCTTTGGGTTGTGGGGGCGAAACCCACACAAACATGGGGAGAATGTGCAAACTCCACACGGACAGTGACCCAGAGCCGGGATCGAACTTGGGGCAGCGCCGTGAGGCTGCAGTGCTACCCACTGCGTCACCATGCTGCCCTTCATCTCCAACTTATGTGCTGCTCTTCCAAACCAAAAGAAGCTTGGGAATGATGAGCTTAGTTTTCTTTGATCATAGTACTTAATGATGAGACACAAACCATGGGTTCAGAATTGGCTCAAGTCAAAAAACAATATGAAAGCACCATTTTTATTCATAAAAATGCTTTTAACACAGGAAAATGTCTCACCAAAGCACAATGTGACAACCAACCCTGGAGATACCAGATGGCACATCAAAAAGGTTGGTTAAAACAGTGATTGCTAGGACTTCTGGTTGCGACCATACTGTGAACGGTCGCACATTTAGCAGCTCCTGCTCTTGGTGGTTTTTTAACGGCTTTTAAGCTGGATTTTCGAGCAAAGTTTTTCTAACATAAGTGGATAAAAGTGAGAAGAGGAGAAGGTGACCCCTATCCTATGGAACTACGCTCAAAAAGTAATCACAAAAGAAGGGATCAAAAGCTGGTTGGAAGTGAGGATCTGAGCTTGGTGGCTGCAATGGCAAAGAAGCTAGGTTCGGCCCGCCGGCTGAATGGTCGATGGATCAGTTAGTTACATACCTGGATGAGAAGTTCGCCCGGCACTGTAAGGAGTGTGCAGAGGACCTGACCAAGGTGGTAGCTTCGATTAAGAAGGCTGCCGACCGGATGGAGGTGACAGTGATGGCCCAGGGACAGTCGATCCAAAAGCTACAGGAGCAGACAACGGAGCAAGAGGAGCAATCCACTGGGATGGCACTGCAAATTGGCATTTTACAGAATCGGCAAAAGCGGCTGCTGGAAAATATGGAAGACCTGGAGAATCGTTCCCGCAGGCGGGACATTCAGATCGTCGGTCTGTCAGAGGGAAAGGATCAGATGCTGGTGCGTATGTTGTGAAGATGTTCGAGAAAATGATGGGGGCAGAGGCGTTCGACAGGCTGTTGGAGGTGGACCGAGCTCACAGGGCACTTATGCGCAAGTCCCAGGGTCGTGAGTCCCCGAGGGCGATGGTGGTGAGGCTGCATCAATTTCTAGACAAAGAATGCATCATGAGATGGGCTAGGCAGACGAAACGTTTCGTATGGGAAGAAGCCGAGATCCGGGATTACCAAGACTTGGGAGCAGAACTTGCAAAGAGGAGGGCGAGTTTTAATAAAGTTAAAGGGCCCTGTATGCAAAAGGAATAAAATTTGGACTGCTCGACCCGGCCCATCTTTGGGTAACCTACGAGGACCGGGAACTATGGGGGTGATTCTCTGATATTGAGGCCAAATGTTCGTGCCGTCGTGAACGCCGTCGCGTTTCACGACGGCGCAAACAGGGCCTGGACACGACCTATTCTGGCCCCCATAGGGGGCCAGCACGACACTAGAGCGGTTCACACCGCTCCAGCGTCCTTACGTGGCGCCAAATGGGTGCCGCGCCAACCCACACATGCGCAATTACGCACGCCAGCGCCTCACCAACATGGAGTCGGTGTTCTGGGGCCGGCCCGCCGATCGGTGGGCCCCGATCCCGGGCCAGACCCCATCGAAGGCCACCCCGGTGAAAGAGCCCCCCTCCCACCCCCACAGGCTGCCCCCCCAGGGTTCCCGCAGAGTTCTCCCACCCGGAGTGGGGGTGGGGGGGAAGAGAGAGAATAGCTCCCATTATTTTGGCTCGCCGGAAGACAACAACCTGGGGGACCCATAAGGACTTAAAAAAAAGAAAAAACTGGTCGGTCGCGATTTAAATCAAAAAGTTCCTTGGTGCACTGGAACTGGAGTTGCGATGACCGGGAAGAGAAGGATTTCTCGGAGTTATCTAACTTTGAACTTTTAGTGTATGTACTAAGGTACAGTTCCTTCCTTTTTTTGTGTTTGTAAAAAAAGAAGAAATTGGAGGGGGGTGAAGTAAAGTTCTCAAATTGAGATGTTCCAGGAAGGAAAGACATCCGTCTGAATTTTTGCATGCATACTTTTTTCTGTCTTTCCATTTATCCTGTTTGTTTTCACTTCCATTGTTTGGGCTCTGTTTGAAGGTGATGGGATTGATAAGATGTTGTAAAGGGAAGGGGTGGGCCGTTGAGCCTAGACCTTAAGTGGATGGTTTGTTTGCTTTCTGTGCTTGGTGCTATTGTTTCGAAAACTTATCTTAAGAGTTGGGGGGTAAAGATCCAGCAGATGGTAGAATCCTAGGCGCCAGGGACGCGACCTGCTAGACTTGCTAGTAAGGCTGGTTCACGGGAACAAAGTGGGGGTGAGCTGAAAAGTGACGGGGTATGGGGGAGGGGGGGGGGGGGACTGTTAACAATTAGGGGACTTCCAGGAGGCTGGAGATGGAGACCAGATGGCGGTTACTGCCGAGGGGCGTATCTGGGGAGGTGCGGGCCATGGGCTAGCCTAGGAAAGGTCATGGCTGATCGACAGGGAAGGGACACAAGAGCCCCCCTGACCAGACTGTTGCGTGGAATGTTTGTGGCCTGAATGGGCCGATCAAGAGAGCCCACACTTGAGACAGTTAAAGGCGGACGTGGCCATGTTACAGGAGACACACTTGAAGCTGGGGGATCAATTTAGACTGAAAAAGGGATGGGTCGGGCATGTGTTCCATTCAGGATTGGACTTTAAAACAAGGGAGGTGGCCATCCTGATTAACAAAAGGGTGGCGTTTGAGGTGGGGAAAATGGTGACAGACCCAGGAGGCAGATTTATTATGGTTAGCGGGAAACTGGAAGGAATGGCAGTGGTGTTGGTAAATATATATGCCCCAAACTGGGATGTCGTCGCGTTTGTTAGGAAGATGCTGGGAAAAATCCTGGACCTCTCACCGGTTAGTTATGGAAGCTGATTTTAACATGGTCTTGGATCCTAGGATGGACCGGTGGAGTTCTAAGTCGGCGAAAATATCAGCAATGGCGAAAGAGCTGCGGGGGTTCATGGAGCACATGGGGGGTGTTGATCCGTGGAGATTTGAGAGGCCAAGGAAAAAGGAATATTCATTCTACTCTCATGTGCATAAGGCATATTCCAGGATTGATTTTTTTTCTACTGGACAAAACACTGTTAGCGGGGGTGGTGGACACAGTATTCAGCAATCGTAGTATCGGAACATACGCCACATTGGCTAGACCTACAGGTGAACACGGGAAATTCTCAGTGCCCACAGTGGAGGCTAGATGCAAGGCTGTTAGCAGACAACAAGATATGTGAGCGAATGAGGGAGGCCATTCGGGGGTATATAAAAACCAACGACACGGGAGAGACCATGGCTGCGGTGGTGTGGGAAGCATTGAAAGTGGTCATCAGAGGGGAATATATTTCGACTCAGGCGCATAGGGAAAGGTTTGAACGGGCAGAACTGGACAGGCTAGTAGGAGAAATCTTACATGTGGATAGGAGATGTGCGGAGTCTCCGAATGAGGAGCTCCTGAAGAAGCACCAGAGACTTCAAATGGATTTTGGGCTCCTTTCCACAGGCAAGGCGGAGGACAGCTGAGGAGAGCAAGAGGCAATATATGAATATGGGGAGAAAGCTATCAGGATGTTGGCACATCAGCTGAGGAAGCAGGAGGCGGCGAGAGAAATAGGGAAAATTAAGGATGTGAGGGGGAGAGTAGTGAGGGACCCGGAGGCGGTTAATGACGTGTTTCATGAATTCTATAGTCATTTATATGAGTCGGAACTCCCTGCGGGGGAGGTGAGAATGAACCAATTCCTGGAGAGGCTAGAGTTCCCGAAGGTACATGAGGAGCTGGTGGAAATCTTGGGTGGCCCAATTGGGCTCGGTGAAGTGACAGACGGATTGGGGGCAATGCAATCAGGTAAGGCCCTGGGACATGACGGATTCCCAATGGAATTTTATAAAACGTTTTCAGGGCTAGTGGGACCGCTGTTAGTCAAGGCTTTCAATGAAGCCCGGTGGTAGCGGCGACCCTCAAAATCTGGGGGCAATGGAGACGTCACAGGGGGAGGTGGGGACTTCGTTGTGATCCCCACAACGAGAACCATCGGTTTGTCCCGGGGAAAATGGATGGGGGGTTCCTGAGTTGGCCCAGGGCAGGATGGGGGACCTGTTCATAGACGGGAAGTTTGCGAGCCTTGGGGAGCTGGAGGAGAAATTCGGGCTCCCCCCTGGAAATGCTTTCAGATATATGCAGGTAAGGGCGTTCGTTAGGCGACAGGTGGTGGAGTTTCCGCTGCTGCCAGCACGCAGGGTCCAGGGCAGGGTGCTTTCGGGGTGTGGGTTGGAGAGGGTAGGATCTCGGCAACTTATCAGGTGATGCAGGAGGAGGCGGAGGCCTTGGCGGAGGAGTTAAAAGGTAAGTGGGAGGAGGAGATCGACGAGGGTATGTGGGTGGATGCCATGGGAAGGGTAAACTCTTCCTCCTCTTGCGCGAGGCTCAGCCTGATACAATTTAAGGTGCTGCATAGGGTGCACATGACCGGGGCAAGGCTAAGCCGTTTTTGGGGGAGTGAGGACAGATGTGCGAGGTCTTCCGGCCATCAAGCACCTATCTATTCTAAACCCGTTTTCCAGCAATTGATTTGTAGCCTTGTATGCTATGGCATTTCAAGTGCTCATCTAAATGCTTCTTAAATGTTGAGGTTCCCACTTTTACCACTATTTTAGGCAGAGACTCAAGATTCCCACCATCCTGGAGGTGAAAAAGCTTATCCTCAAATCCCCTCTAAATCTCTTGCTCATTACCTGAAATCTATGCCCTTTTGGTTATTAACCCGTCTCAAATGAGAGGGCAGACAGAACCATGGTTCTCTTGGGTTTCTTCAAGTGACATGTCTGTTTCATGTCTGATGTGAAAAGTGACACCTTCCAACAGTGTAGCACTCGCTCAGTACTGCACTGAAGTGTAATGTGCCCAAGTCTCTGGAGTGTGATCTGCACCCACTCTCTGCAGCCATCATCTGACTCAGATGCATGAGAGCTAGCCATGAAACACATTTTTTTTTTTATAAATTAAGAGTACCCAATTCATTTTTTCCAATTTAGGTGCAATTTAGCGTGGCCAATCCACCTACCCTGCACCTCTTTGGGTTGTGGGGGCGAAACATAGGGAGAATGTGCAAACTTCACACAGAGTGACCCAGAGCCGGGATCAAACCTGGGACCTCAGCGCCGTGAGGCAGCAATGCTAACCACTGCGCCATGAAACAAAGCTAACACATCAACAGGGTACATTATAAAAGGAGCTCCCTGTAATGTCCTTCAATAGATATCTTGCACAAAAATTAAACAAGTCTTTTAGAGGTTTGAGGGATTATTTTCTGCACCCTGGCCCCTGAATTCACAGTATGTTTGTTAATTGTGTATTAATTGAGGTGTTTTATTTCATTCAGGTGGTGGCATTAACTGGGGATTCACCTGTGCTCATATATAGGAACAGAGTTTAATTGGTTTAACCAAAAAGAGCACATAGGGGCAGGCTGAAACTGTGGTGGTTGGCTTGGATGTGTGACTGTAAATAAAACCTTTTTAGAAAGACTAGGTTCCAGTTATATCCTTTACCACCTGGTTATCTGAGTTGTAACCATGTTGCCCCTTCAAACTGGAGGTTAGGGCAATCCAGCTTGCAAGCACAACACGTTAATTGGGTTCCAGCTGCAGAAGGCTGGAGGTGTAACGGGGAGAAAGCACAGATGCCCCAATCAGCTGCCCCAGGCAGCACGATAGCACAGTAGCTAGAACAAAGAACAAAGAAAAAGTACAGCACAGGAATAGGCCCTTCGGCCGTCCAAGCCTGCACCGACCATGCTGCCCATCTAAACTAAAATCTTCTACAGTTCCTGGGTCCATATCCCTCTATTCCCATCCTATTCATGTATTTGTCAATATGTCACTATCGTCGTCCCTGTTTCCACCACCTCCTCCGGCAGCGAGTTCCAGGCACCCACTACCCGGTGTAAAAAACCTGCCTCGTACATCTCCTCTAAATCTTGCCCCTCGCACTTTAAACCTATGCCCCCTAGTAATTGACCTTTCTACCCTGGGAAAAAGCCTCTGACTATCCATTCTGTCTATGCCCCTCATAATTTTGTAGACCTCTATCAGGTCGCCCCTCAACCTCCGTCGTTCCAGTGAGAACAAAGAGTTTATTCAATCTCTCCTCATAGCTAATGCCCTCCATACCAGGCAACATCCTGGTAAATCTCTTCTGCACCCTTTCTAAAGCCTCCACATCCTTCTGGTAGTGTGGCGACCAGAATTGATCTCTATACTCCAAGTGTGGCCTAACTAAGGTTCTATACAGCTGCAACATGACTTGCCAATTCTTATACTCAATGACCCGGCCAATGAAGGCAAGCATGCCGTATGCCTTCTTGACTACCTTCTCCACCTGTGTTGCCCCTTTCCGTGGCCTGTGGACCTGTACACCTAGATCTCACTGACTTTCAATACTCTTGAGGGTTCTACCATTCACTGTACATTCCCTACATGCATTAGACCTTCCAAAATGCATTACCTCACATTTGTCCGGATTAAACTCCATCTGCCATCTCTCCGCCCAAGTCTCCAAACAATCTAAATCCTGCTGAATTCTCGGACAGTCCTCATCGGTATCCGCAATTCCACCAACCTTTGTCGTCTGCAAACTTACTAATCAGACCAGTTACATTTTCCTCCATATGAACAGCAACGGTCCCAGCACTGATCCCTCAGAACACCACTAGTCACAACCTTCCATCAGAAAAGCACCCTTCCATTGCTACTCTCTGCCTTCTAGGACCTAGCCGGTTCTGTATCCATCTTGCCAGCTCACCCCTGATCCAGTGTGACTTCACCTTTTGTACCAGTCTACCATGAGGGACCTTGTCAAAGGCCTTACTGAAGTCCATATCGACAACATCCACTGCCCTACCTGCATCAATCATCTTTGTGACCTCTTTGAAAAACTCAACCAAGTTAGTGAGACACGACCTCCCCTTCACAAAGCCATGCTGCCTCTCGCTAATACGTCCATTTGCTTCCAAATGGGAGTAGATCCTGTCTCGAAGAATTTTTTCCAGTAATTTCCCTACCACTGACGCAAGGCTCACCGGCCTGTAGTTCCCTGGATTATCGCTGCTACCCTTTTTAAACAAAGGAACATCATTAGCTATTCTCCAGTCCTCCGGGACATCACCTGAAGACAGTGAGGATCCAAAGATCTCTGTCAAGGCCTCAGCAATTTCCTCTCTAGCCTCCTTCAGTATTCTGGGGTAGATCCCATCAGGCCCTGGGGACTTATCTACCATAATATTTTTCAAGACGCCCAACACCTCGTCTTTTTGGATCTCAATGTGACCCAGGCTACCCTTCTCCAGACTCAACATCCACCAATTCCTTCTCTTTGGTGAATACTGATGCAAAGTATTCATTCAGTACCTCGCCCATTTCCTCTGGCTCCACACATAGATTCCCTTGCCTATCCTTCAGTGGGCCAACCCTTTCCCTGGCTACCCTCTTGCTTTTTATGGACGTGTAGAAAGCCTTGGGATTTTCCTTAACCCTATTTGCCAATGACTTTTCGTGACCCCCTTCTAGCCCTCCTGACTCCTTGCTTAAGTTCCTTCCTACTTTCCTTATATTCCACTCAGGCTTTGTCTGTTCCCAGCCTTCTAGCCCTGACAAATGCCTCCTTTTTCTTTTTGACGAGGCCTACAATATCTCTCGTTATCCAAGGTTCCCGAAATTTGCCGTATTTATCCTTCTTCCGCACCGGAACATGCCAGTCCTGAATTCCTTTCAACTGACATTGGAAAGCCTCCCACAGGTCAGATGTTGATTTACCCTCAGACATCCGCCCCCAATCTAGGTTCTTCAGTTCTCACCTAATATTGTTATAATTAGCCTTCCCCCAATTTAGCATATTCACCCTAGGACACTCTTATCCTTGTCCACCAGCACTTTAAAACTTACTGAGTTGTGGTCACTGTTCCCAAAATGCTCCCCTACTGAAATTTCTACCACCTGGCCAGGCTCATTCCCCCATACCAGGTCCAGTACAGCCCCTTCCCTAGTTGGACTATCTACATATTGTTTTAAGAAGCCTCCCTGGATGCTCCTTACAAACTCTACCCCGTCTAAGCGCCCAGCACTAAGTGAGTCCCAGTCAATATTGGGGAAGTTGAAGTCTCCCATCACAACAACCTGTTGTTTTTACTCTTTTCCAAAATCTGTCTACCTATCTGCTCCTCTATCTCCCGCTGGCTGTTGAGAGGCCTGTAGTAAACCCCCAACATTATGACTGCACCCTTTTTATTCCTGATCTCTAACCATATAGCCTCGCTGCCCTCTGAGGTGTCCTCCCGTAGTACAGCTGTGATATTCTCCCTAACCAGTAGCGCAACTCCGCCACCCCTTTTACATTCCCCTCTATCTCGCCTGAAACATCGAAATCCTGGAATGTTTAGCTGCCAATCCTGCCCTTCCCTCAACCAGGTCTCTGTAATGGCAACAACATCATAGTTCCAAGTACTGATCCAAGTTCTAAGTTCATCTGCCTTACCCGTAATACTTCTTGAATTAAAACATATGCACTTCAGGCCATCAGACCCGCTGTTTTCAGCAACATCTCCCTGTCTGCTCTTCCTCAGAGCCATACTGGCCCTATTCTCGAGTTTTCCCTCGATGCTTTCACCTTCTGACCTATTGCTCCGGTACCCGTCCCCCTGCCATACTAGTTTAAACCCTCCTGTGAGACACTAGCAAACCTCGCGGCCAGGATATTTATGCCTCTCCAGTTTAGATGCAATCAGTCCTGCTAATACAGGTCACACCTGCCCCGGAAGAGCTCCCAGTGGTCCAGATAACGGAAACGGAAACCCTCCCTCCCTGGTTAACTCCCTGGTTAGCACTGTGGCTTCACAGCGGCAGGGACCTAGGTTCAATTCCCAGCTTGGGTCACCGTGCGGAATCTGCAAGTTCTCCCCGTGTCTGCGTGCGTTTACTCCGGGTGCTCCAGTTTCCTCCCACAAGTCCCAAAAGACGTGCTATTCGGTAATTTGGACATTCAGAATTCTCCCTCTGTGTACCCGAACAGGTGCCGGAATGTGGCGACTATGGGCTTTTCACAGTAACTTCATTGCAGTGTTAATGTAAGTCTACTTGTGACAATTAATTATCATTCCCTCTTCCAGGCATTCAAATAGTAAAATGCCTTCCTGAATCCTGAACAACACCTCATCTTAGCACAGTACCTTAACATGATAAGCATCCCCTGACACTTCATGAAAGAGTAAAAGGCATCAAACAGAGAGATAGAAGAGTTAACAAAGTAGTTTTTTATTTTTTAAAAAGCAGCTTTTACAAAGGTTTCTAAAAAATCTGAGAAATAGCAAGACAGAGATATTAGAGAGGTAGTTGCAATATTTGGGCCAAGACAGCTCAAAATTCACCAATGAAACTATTGCAGAGTCAAACGATTAAGGGACACAAGCTGGGGAGGTTAGAAATATAACTAGGACTGAGACTGGGAGTGATTAGAAATGCACATTTGGATTCAATGCATTGGGAAAAGAAAATGTCAGTGGAAGTTTGCAGCAGAGGTGATGGGCAAGACAATTCATGGGCAGCAGCGGTTTGAGTTGGATTTCATGTAAAGTGGGGCTCAGGAGAATACGGAGGAATATTTTGGGGACACCAAATTTGGAAAGAATAAAAAAATAACAGTTTGAACAATGGTAGGTGTGAAGTAAGGGCAGAGGAGTTTGATGTGGAATCAGTGGAAGCAACGGTTCTTGATGGTGGACAGTGTGTGGGTTTGACTCAACTGAAGATCCAGCAGTACATGAAAATTACACAAATTGAGAGTTCAGTCTCTGACCACATGGGAAGAGCAATGAAGTCAGGGCCAAGGTGCATTGTTTCAGGCAGGAGATAAATAGAATGGTCACCTCCCTGCCAACCTTAAACTGGAGGAAGTTTTCATTTCTCCATTACCTAGTGTCAGATTAATCCAACAAGAAAATTGTTATGAAGACAAGGATGGTAGCAGAGGGGTAAATGCAGCGAGACATTTGCTCCACATTTAGAAGCAGACCAATGCCCAATGATAGTTGTGAAAAAGGAAGGGCCAATGATAGAACCTCAGTTTAAAGGCCAGTTGAGACTGGAATTCAAAGTTAGATATATAACATTTGCAGATACGATCTCCAGCATCAGAATTTATTATGTGGTGGAAAACCACATGTCACTGACTCCAAAATTGCTACAAACAAACGTGCCAAGATATCGAGGATACAAGTGGAGAAAGGGAAATTCAGCTCAAGGCCTTGTGGCTTTGAGTCCGAGCTTCGTATCTTTCTGCTGTTACTTAACTGGAGGAAGGTAAGTTTTTTTTAAAATTTATCAGGCAAACCATAAAGCAACAAATGCAAAACAGGCCACCTGTAAATAGAATGACTGTCAGCCAGTGAGGTCAGTGCCAGAGATCAGGGTATATGCAAGAGTTGCAAAATGCTTTTAGCCCACAGGACCTAAAAATCAAAACATATTCCACAAATGTGTGATGAATATATTACTGGCACACTTGGTGTTGTCTTCTTCTCCAATGTGGTGAAGTGTCACACAGTATTGTCTGCTTTCGAAACAGTTCCCAATTGAGGTTTCGCTCAATGCTTACCATTCCACAATTCACATCAGCTCCTGCTGCTGGTGCTTTGTTAATATTGTTCTGCAGTCATAAATTAAATACTTGTGTTAAGATTGAAACTGAATATTATGAAAGGAAGTAAAATGGTCTATTTATTAGAGTTCTCTATGAAACTAAATGGAGGTAGAGCTGTAACCCATCTGCAGCAGATTTCTAATCTATGATAGAGTGGAAAAACTAGCCCATTGAATTCCACAATGTTTACATAGTATGCACATTTATGGAGATTAAGTAAATTCACACCATTTGGTAAGCAAATACAATAATAATAATAATAGCTTATTGTCACAAGTAGGCTTCAATGAAGTTACTGTGAAAAGTCCCTAGTCGCCACATTCCGGCGCCTGTTCGGGGAGGCCGATACGGGAATTGAACCCGCACTACTGGCCTTGTTCTGCATTGCAAGCCAGCTGTTTAGCCACTGTGCTAAACCAGCCCCTTCAACTTACTGTAATATAGTTACAACTTGCTGCTTAGGCTACAACGTTCTGCCTAAGGGAGTGATTTACCCAAAAGGCAACAAAGTCCTCTAGCGAGTGCGTTTAGCCGCTTGTTTCCCGGCAGTCGCAGTGCCGAGAAATACGTGACTATTCAACGCGATTCACGTTGAATAAAGGGCCTGAAGTGGAGTTGGGAGGGGAGATCAATTGGGGAGTATGGAGATGGGCACTGCCTAGGGTAAACGGGACCTCCTGTTGTGCAAGGATGAGCCTGATACAGTTTAAGGTGGTGCACAGAGTGCATATGGCTTGGGCGAAAATGAGTGAGTTCTTTCAGGGGGTAGAAGAGGGTGAGAGGTGCGGGCGGGGGCCAGCGAAACACGCACACGTGTTTTAGGGTTGTGAAAAATTGGAAAGATTCTGGGCAGGAGTGTTCGCGGTCTTAGCCAAGATAGTGGAGGAGGTGGAGGGCCCGGACCCTTTGGTAGCGATATTTGGGGTTTCAGAGAAGCCAGAGCTCATGGAGGAGGAGGAAGGCCGATGTCGTGGCCTTCGCCTCTGATTGCACGATGGCAGATTTTGCTGAAGTGGTGATCGGCATCGCCACCAGGGGGAAAATTCTTGGTTGGGTGACCTGTACGACTTCCTGCGGTTAGAGAAGATAAAATATGAGTTAAGCGGCTCTTCAGGGGGGTTTGCGGAAAGGGGGGGATGCTTGTGACAGTGTTTGAGGAGCTGATCGTCGCGAGGGGGGGGGGGTGAAAATG
The DNA here is from genome assembly GCF_047496885.1 of Scyliorhinus torazame. Classification (NCBI taxonomy): domain Eukaryota; kingdom Metazoa; phylum Chordata; class Chondrichthyes; order Carcharhiniformes; family Scyliorhinidae; genus Scyliorhinus; species Scyliorhinus torazame. The sequence goes on from NC_092724.1 coordinate 56,652,852, forward strand.
GGGACGGATCTGTACAGACGGTATAGTTAATTGTTGAGAAGTATGTTTCATTGGCCGTTTATACACTGTAACCTGTTTGATACATGTTTGTAATAAAATACATCTTTAAAAAAAGAAGAATGAGGGGGCTGAACGGGGAGCGCACGGCCGAGGCCGCACATAGCCCCACTTTGTACAGCGCGAAGCTCTGCTCGCCAGAACTCCATTGTCGCGAGAGATCAGGATGCCATTTTTAAATGGCGTCCCGATCTCCAATGCCCCCAAAACACTGCCGGACCGCTCTCTTTCCCCCCCCTAACCAGTCTGAACGCAATAGCAGAGGGTCCCCTCCCCCAAAACCACACCAGACAACCCTGGCCCGATTGCATGCGCAGAAAAATGCCAGCTTGGTACCTTGGCAGTGCCAACTTGGCACCCTGACAGTGCCCATACCTGCTGGCAGTGGCAGGCTGACACCCAGGTAGCACTGCCAAGGTACCCAGGTGGCACCAGCAGTGCCAGGGCATATCCCTGCCCAAAGGGCATGCAGCGGGAGCCGCTGATCCCCTTGGAGACCCCGAGTGCTGTTCTGTCTGGTTTCCGTTTATGGGGACAAATACCTAATGGGGCTTGCCAGAGGGCTGAGGCGAAGGGATTGAATGCCAAAGCCTCAGGTACCTCAGGAATCTGTACATGGGCAGCATGGGTAAGCACTGCTGTCTCACGGCGCTGAGGTCCCAGGTTCGATCCTGGCTCTAGGTCGCTGTCCGTGTGGAGATTGCACATTCTCCCCGTGTTTGCGTGGGTTTCGCCCCCACAACCCAAAAAAAATATTAAAATGTGCAGGGTAGGTGGATTGGCCACACTAAATTGCCCCTGAATTGGAAAAAATGAATTGGGTACACTAAATTTATTTTTTTAAAGTAATCTGTACATTAGAGTGAGGTGGGCTGTCTCACTCCAATATGCACATTTGCTAAAAGGTAATCATGCCCATTGTGGGTGGGATTCACATTGCAACGTCTCGTGAGATTACGTTGAATCTCGCGAGGCATTGAGAGTCTGGTAAATCCCAGGAGCAGGGTCTCCCGGCTTTTAACGGCCACGCTGCGCCATGGTGAGCTGCTTTTCCGGTGCAGCGTGGCAGTTGGATCACACCCTCAGTTAAAACTAACCCCAAAAGACCCTATAAAGGAATACTCAACAGAATATTTGAAAATAACAAGATGGCACAGATTTAACGTGATGTGCAAAAGAACTAGACGTGGGGGTATTTTTCACACAAGTGTTTCAGGTCTGGAACGTACTGCCTGGAAGTATGGTGGAGGCAGGTTCGATCAAAGCATTCTAGAGGGCATTAGATGATTACTTGAATAAAAACACGAGCAGGGGAACGGCACTGAGTCGTGATTCTCGTTCTGAGAACCGGTGCAGACACGATGGGCCAAATGGCCGCCTTCTGCACGAAACAATTCTGTGAAATAAAATAAAAACAAAAAGTTCAAATAGTGCAGGGGTAATACCGTTGAAAGAGAGTTGAATCCATTAACTGCAATGCATTAACTCATTTTTTGGCTTAAATATGGATTGTGGTCTACCAGCTCTTGCACCAGTAATGTTCAATAGTATTGTGCTGCTTGCCGAACTTGGTGATCAAGTCACCATATCCCAACATGATTCAAAATATATACAATATTAATATCATATCTTTTGAAAATGGATTTGAGATTTTCTTCTTTTTTTTAATAAATATTTTATTGAAAATTTTTGGTCAACCAACACAATCCATTGTGCATCCTTTACACAATATTATAACAGCACAAATAACAATGACCTATTTTATATAAACAAAAAACAAAAAATGAATAAATATTAAATAACAAAAATGAAAACTAGCCCTAATTGGCAACTGCCTTGTCACAAGTTACACCCCCCCACCCACCCACCCCACCCAAATCCTGGGCTGCTGCTGCTGCCTTCTTTTTCCCCTTCCATCTATCTATCCGCAAGGTATTCGACGAACGGTTGCCACCGCCTGGTGAACCCTTGAGCCGACCCCCTTAGGACGAACTTAATCCGCTCTAGCTTTATAAACCCCGCCATGTCATTTATCCAGGTCTCCACCCCCGGGGGCTTGGCTTCTTTCCACATTAGCAATATCCTGCGCCGGGCTACTAGGGACGCAAAGGCCAAAACATCGGCCTCTCTCGCCTCCTGCACTCCCGGCTCTTGTGCAACCCCAAATATAGCCAACCCCCAGCTTGGTTCGACCCGGACCCCCACTACTTTTGAAAGCACCTTTGTCACCCCCATCCAAAACCCCCGTAGTGCCGGGCATGACCAAAACATATGGGTATGATTCGCTGGGCTTCTCGAGCACCTCGCACACCTATCCTCCACCCCAAAAAATTTACTGAGCCGCGCTCCAGTCATATGCGCCCTGTGTAATACCTTAAACTGAATCAGGCTTAGCCTGGCACACGAGGATGACGAGTTTACCCTACTTAGGGCATCTGCCCACAGCCCCTCCTCGATCTCCTCCCCCAGCTCTACTTCCCATTTCCCTTTTAGTTCATCTACCATAGTCTCCCCTTCGTCCCTCATTTCCCTATATATATCTGACACCTTACCATCCCCCACCCATGTCTTTGAGATCACTCTGTCCTGCACCTCTTCTGTCGGGAGCTGCGGGAATTCCCTCACCTGTTGCCTCGCAAAAGCCCTCAGTTGCATATACCTGAATGCATTCCCTTGGGGCAACCCATATTTCTCGGTCAGCGCTCCCAGACTCGCGAACTTCCCATCCACAAATAGATCTTTCAGTTGCGTTATTCCTGCTCTTTGCCACATTCCATATCCCCCATCCATTCCCCCCGGGGCAAACCTATGGTTGTTTCTTATCGGGGACCCCCCCAAAGCTCCAGTCTTTCCCCTATGCCGTCTCCACTGTCCCCAAATCTTCAGTGTAGCTACCACCACCGGGCTTGTGGTGTAGTTCCTCGGTGAGAACGGCAATGGGGCTGTCACCATAGCCTGCAGGCTAGTCCCCCTACAGGACGCCCTCTCTAATCTCTTCCACGCCGCTCCCTCCTCCTCTCCCATCCACTTACTCACCATTGAAATATTAGCGGCCCAATAGTACTCACTTAGGCTCGGTAGTGCCAGCCCCCCCCTATCCCTGCTACGCTGTAAGAATCCCTTCCTCACTCTCGGGGTCTTCCCGGCCCAAACAAAACCCATGATGCTCTTTTCAATCCTTTTAAAAAAAACCTTCGTGATCACCACCGGGAGGCACTGAAACACAAAGAGGAATCTCGGGAGGACCACCATCTTAACCGCCTGCACCCTCCCTGCCATTGACAGGGCTACCATATCCCATCTCTTGAAATCTTCCTCCATCTGTTCCACCAACCGCGTTAAATTTAACCTGTGTAATGTGCCCCAATTCTTAGCTATCTGGATCCCCAGGTAACGAAAGTCCCTTGTTACCTTCCTCAACGGTAGGTCCTCTATTTCTCTACTCTGCTCCCCTGGATGCACCACAAACAGCTCACTCTTCCCCATGTTCAATTTATACCCTGAAAAATCCCCAAACTCCCCCAGTATCCGCATTATTTCTGGCATCCCCCTCCGCCGGGTCCGGATTTGAGATTTTCAACCCGTCAGCAATCAAGACCGATCCACCAGAGTGAGAACAGCTTCAAAAGGGTTTTGCAATCCAACTGTTATGTAAACCAAGTCTGCTCAATACACTTTTGAAAGGGAGATGATAATCTGTTGCCTCAAGTATTTTGTTCCTGACAATGTGCTCCAGTTTATTTCAAACAAATTGCTACAAAAGCAAGCTCTCTCTAATTTATCAGAATTGATATATTAGGAGCCACAGGGAGGGAAGGGGAGCCTCATGGAGGGAAGGGATTCGGCAAAACCGCTACATGTTTATTCGTGGACTGTGACGCTTGCCTACCTTAGGCTCGATCATCAATTTCTTCCAACATAGCCTCCAGATACTTAATAGACCTCAACTCATGCTAACCTCCTTTAATCTCTCCTTTACCACCAACAGTGTCCTATTCCTTTCATTTGCGCATTTTAACAGATGACGGTGGAACACATTTTGATGTTGCTGCACCATATTCTAGATTGAGATAGATTGTGGGAGTAGAGTTCCAGCATTTATTGCATTCCTAACATGAAGAGCTTGGTGACATTGTTACAGACCTGCCACAGTCTTCCAATGTTGGATTGAGCACTCAGCATGCAGCAAATCATCCAAAACGTTTATGGGTTTTTTTTGACAGTCATTGGACTCGAAACATTAGCTCTTTTCTCTCCCTACAGATGCTGCCAGACCTGCTGAGATTTTCCAGCATTTTCTTTTTTGGTTTCAGATTCCAGCATTCGCAGTAATTTGCTTTTAAACTTTTATGTATTAATTTGGGGGAGGAAAGTGGCATGCCGCATACAAGAATAATCTCCAGTTGAATAAATTGAAGAAACAGAAGGAACCAGAGAATTAAGAAATTAGGTTTGCACCCCAAGTATGTGGTATTTTCACAGAGCAGCAGTGAGAAAAGAGCAAGAGCAAGGGAAAAAGAGGAAGGGGACATATTTTGGGAGGGTGGGGTTTGTAGCTCCAAAGAGTATGTCTGCAGCTCCTTATAGTTCCAACATTGATCCTGCAATTGTGCACGTGGAGGGAAGTGGGGGCGGGGGGTGGTGGTGATGGAAGGAAGGGATACAGAAGACCAAAATCAGACAACTGGAGGACATAGGAAGCTGGAAGAAAGATTACAGATGGAGAACATAGGAACATGAATTGTTTATTTGAATCCTCAAGTCTGTTCTTCCATTATTTAGATCATGGCTGACCTAACTCCAAGTGCTTGCTTTTGCTTCATATCCATTTGGTTAACAAAAATCTATAAATCTCAGATTTAAAAAACATTAAACCATCACCACTGCTATTTGCAGAAGAAAATTCCACATTTCCACCAAACTTTGTAAAAGTGCTTCCTAACTACATCCCTGAAGGGCCTGGCTAACTTTTAAACTATATCCCTTCGATCAGTGTTTTTCAAACATTTTTTTTCTCTGGGACCGACTTTTACCAACCGGCCGACCTTTGGGACCCACACCCACACCTTCGTGACCCATGCTGGCCCACCTTCGCAACATACCATTTCTTCCTACCGTTAATGAGACAGGTGGGCCTTCTTGGTCCTCACGATCTCACTCCAATCAGGCTGACAGAGGAGAGGGCAATAAGGTGCATACCAAGTGCAGAGTTCGGCCGGTTCCTTTGTGCTGTCTTCATCTTTGTGAGGACAGAAAATCCATCCTCGCACATGTGGATCGTGAAGGGCAAAAGCAACAAAGTGCTTGTTTTACTCAGCACTGGATACTCCTCGGAGATGCTACTCCAGAATGCTAACTGAGTTGTGGCATGTTTTTAATGTGCTGTCACAGGTGAGGTGCAGAAATTCAGTCTCTTCATTTGGAGTCAGCTATAATTTAATAATTAACTCAGGGGTCTCGAACGCAAAAGGATTTTTCACCCAGAACTTCTCTCTCAAAATCTGAAACTTCTCTGGAAAGTAGCGACAAAAACTGTTGATAGCGTAACCAAATGCAATTGAATAAAGCTTGCCATTCTATTGACAGTTCCCTTACTATCACGGTTTTCTTCGATGCGTCGTAGCAGTGTGGAAACATGTATTAGTTTTGGCTTTGTACCCGCACTCTCCAAACTTTCAATGGCTTTTGGAAAGCATCTATTTCTTCACAGTGCCAAAAGCAATCAGCATACTTCCCTTATAATTTGAGGTTCAGTTCATTTAGGATTGAAAAGATGTTTGCAAGGTAAGACATAGTTTCATAGCTTTGACCAAGAGTCATCCAGACTCGAAACGTTAGCTCCCTTTTCTCTCCACAGAAGCTGTCAGACCTGCTGAGATAGTACAGTATTTTCTATAGTTTCATCCCCAAACGAATCAGCCAGAAGGGGCAATTTCTCAAGGAGGAAAGGTTGGATTTGATACCTCCGTTTGTAAACTCCGACAACGTAGTTGTGTGTGAAACAATAAGTGTGTGTTCTCAGTTCCCATATCGGAACACAGACCCTCATAAACTCTGGTATTACATGCACTGCGTTTAATGGAATTCACAACTTTCATAATTCCTTTCAACGCCACTTCAAGATTGGATGGAATTCCGTTCAATGCCAATGCCTCACAGTGAATAAAACAATAATTCCAAACAATGTCCTGACCAGCTGCTTCCTTAATCCTTATTATAGCTCCGCTGTTGCTCCCAGTCTTGTTGGCTGCTCCATCTCTTGTGATTCCTCACAATGAACCCAGTCAAGCCCGCACTTTCCAACCACGTAACTATTCAATGCTTCATAAATCCCTGCGCCAGTCGTGTTGATTGGCAGCACCAGCAAATCCTCAACAAATTAATTGCGTCAAACATACCTAACATAAACTAGCACGGTTGTACAATCTGAAATGTCTGTACTTTCATCCAGTTGTATGGAGAACTCCTGTGCTGACTTTAAACGAGAGAAGCTGTGCTTCTAAATACTCAGCAACATCACAAATTCGGCAAGTCACTGTATTATCACTAAGTGGAATGCATTTCAGTTTTTTACGACCGAAGCATGGATGTACAGGGCGTGTGACGCCGATGTACATACAGGGCGTGTGACTTCAGTGTACGTGCAGGGCACATGACCTGCTCTCTGCTGCTGCTTCTGGCAGGATGACTCCATCGTTCTTTTTTAAGTTTGATCCGAGGTCAGCGCGCTGACGTCAGGAGGCGGCAGTCTGCCCTGCTAGGCTCCATGCCTGCACACTGCCTAATCCACCAGAGGTGGCACATAAGCGCGGGATGGCCAGCATTCTTGAAAGCCGGTCACAGCTGGCATTTTTAAAAGCTGGTTGCAGCTATTGTGCGCGTCTCCCCCCCGCAATCAGGAGGACCGCGACCCTCCTGACACCCACCTGCAACCCAGACAGAGTTTGGAAAACCCTGCCTCAGATTTGCTCACCCAGCAGAAATGTTTTCCTTCTGTCTCCACTATCAGTTGCCCTTAAGCTACCAATCACATTACAGCTCGACCATCTAAATTCCAGGAAATACAATTCTACCTTTTGTAATCTCACCTTTTTAAATCTAGGCATCATTCAAATAAATCTACACTCCACACCCTCTTGGCCAAAATAGTCTTCCTCCGTGTGGTTTCCATAATTGCTCACAGTATTTCAAATGCAGTCTAATCAAGACTTTGTACAGCTGTAACATTCAAATGGTCATGATAAGGGAATAGTGTAGATGGGCTTTAGAGTGGTTTCACAGGTCGACGCAACATCGAGGGCCGAAGGGCCTGTACTGCGCTGTAATGTTCTATGACTATCAGAGGAGATCTTATGTTGCAGTGGGTAGCATCCCTAGCTCTTGGATATAAGCTGTTGACCCAGGGACTGGACGACCATGGAAGGTGCATTCATGGAGTGTCCAAGTAGGTTGACTATCAACCTGTAAATTCTTTCAAAATTCTCTGGCAGGCAGTAAGCATAGGAGAGTTTCCTGGTCAGTCAGAATTGTGGTAACTGCATGGTCACAGCCTCCCCATGTTAACAGACTCCACATACAAGCTTTTGCCATTGGCTTCTCAGCCAGCTTCCTCCTCACTTTTGAGACTGCTAGAGAAAGAGCAGGTCTCTTTACCCACTGTTATCAAATCCATCAAATATAAAGACCAGCATTACATTAGCCTTTTTGATTCTTTTGTTCATGACATTTCAATGATATACATGGTCTCTTTGGGTCACCACTATTTCTAGCTTTTCACCATTTAGATACTATTTTTATCCATCTTTTTAGGTCCAAAGTTACTGAACTCATACAATGGCCTTTACTGAAATAGTTTAGGTCATTTTACCATTAATATCCCTTTGTGATTGAATCTACACTACTTACAATGGCGCAAATCTCTGTATCACCAGTAAACTTGGATACAGGACATGTACCCCCATCATCAAGTTGTGTCCAGACAATTTTAATTTCAATCTACTGAGAGATACACATGCAATAGCTCAGCAAGGATGAGAAATAAAATCTGGCAGCAAAATTTTGGACAAATTGGAGTTGATGAGGAAGGATGTTAAGACATTGGGAAGGAAGATATTGGAGAAGTGAAGTTTACAAGTGATTACAGTATGGATACAGATTTTAACAGTAGAGGGTGAAAGGTAGGGACAGAGGCAAACAGTATGGGGGTAGAAGTAAGCTGCTTCAAGAGCTAATAGAATAGGGACTTCAAGCTCAACTTCAGGTCAAACAAAGTGCAAGTATTACATGCAGTAAAATAAAACCTGAGCATGCAGCGAAGGAGAGATTTGAGTCAATAGTAATTATGTGGAATTCTTGATGGAAGACAAGAAATATGGTTATGGCCCACCTAATGTTCAACTGTAACAAATTCTGGTCAACGTGAAACAAGAAAACTGACATTGCAGGAGATTGCTCATGAATTAAGGGAGTAATGGAAAGGTACAGATAGTGTCTTAGGTACAGACATGGAAGCTGACCGACCATGTTTACAAATGATGCCACCAAGCAAATATTTTAAAAAGGGGAAGACAAAGATCACAGATTCTAAAACTTTCAGATAATTTGTAATATGTTTCATTCCTCCTCATTTTTAGGAAAGCATTTTGAAAGTATATAATTTAGTTTATTCTTGTGGTAGTGTTATTATGGACCCCAGATTTATTTTAATATTTTTCATATAAGGGTTTATACAAAATTAAATGTGATTTCCCAACCCATCAACAAACGCGACTTCAATTACTCACAATGCCTTCTCTAAATTATTCCTTTACGGTACGTTATAAAGCATGACTAGGTGAGCTGCTAAATTCAAAACACAAGCAATTACTACACTTCCCCGTCCAATAATGGTGTTCCTGAAAAATAAAGATATTTTAATCACTGTTTAATGGCATGTACTGTTAAGAACCCCGCCAATGTTACCTGCGAGAGTCTCAAAACCCCGAAGGATAACTTGAAAAGCTGATTCTTGGTGGTGTATATTTAGAATAGAATAGAATCCCTGCAGTGCAGAAGGAGGCCATTTGGTGTGCACACTCAAAATTAAAAAGCAAAAACGAGAACCAAGACTATCAGAATGGCCATAAATTAGGAGAGGGAAATGTGCAACGAGGCCTGGGTGTCCTTGTACACCAGTTGCCGCAGGCAAGCATGCTGGTGCAGCAGGCGGTAAAGAATCCAAGTGTAAGGCTGGGTTTCATTGCAAGAGGATTCGAGAACAGGAGCAGGGATGTCTTGCTGCAATTATACACGGCACTGGTGAGGCCACACCTGGAATAGTGTGCGCAGTTTTGGTCTCCTTATCTGAAGAAGGATGTTCCTGCTATAGAGGAAGTGTAGCGAAGGTTTACCAGGCTGATTTCTGGCATGGCAGGACAGATGTAGGAGATATTGAGTCGTTTAGGATTGTATTCGCAGGCGTTCAGAAGAATGAGGGGGGTTCTCATAGAAACCTATAAAACTCTAACAGGGCTAGACAGGGAGATGCAGGAAGGATGGTCCCAATGGTGGCTGTGTCTAGAACCAAGGGTCACAGTCTGAGGATACGGGGTAGACCATTAAGGACAGAAATTAGGAGAAATTTCTTCTCCCAGAAAGTGGGGAGCATGTGGAATTCGTTACCACAGGAAGTAGATGAGGCCAAAACATTGTAGGTTTTCAAGAAGCAGGTGGATATAGCACTTGGGGTGAAGGGGGTCAAAGGATATTGGGGGGGATGGAATTAGGCTGTTGAGTTGGATGATCAGCCATGATCATAATGAATGGTGGTGCAAGCTGAAAGGGCCGAATAGCCTTCTTCTGTTCCTAGTTTCTATGATTTGTGCTATTTTATCTCCAGGCTGGTCACGACATCTTTAAATAATTGTTGTTTGTTTTTTTTTAATTTAGAGTACCCAATTCATTTTTTCCAATTAAGGGGCAATTTAGTGTGACCAATCCACCTACCCTGCACAAAACCCACGCAAACACGGGGAGAATGTGCAAACTCCACACGGACAGTGACCCAGAGCCAGGATCGAACCTGGGACCTCGGCATCGTGAGGCAGCAGTGCTATCCACTGCGCCACTGTGCTGCCCATCTTTAAATAACCTTGGCATGAAATTTGACCCTTAATCTGATTGTATCTCCTTTGGTAAGCTATATTGGGTAAAACATTTGGTTAATTCCTCTGCCACTCTCCTGGTTGAAATGGTTCTTAATGGTATCGACACAGGACATCGAGTGGATATATCCATAATAGTTAACACGCGTCAATTTCCACCTTGCATTCTCGGCAACAGTCCTCCTCAGTCAATTCAAACTCTTGTAAAAGGTTATTCAAAAGCTGGAATAGAGATCGAAGGTGCTGGTTTTATTTCAGCTTGCTGTTTCGCAATTCAATGGAGTTACCTACATCTTTATGTTGTCCAGGCTAGTACTTGAGTTCTTATTATGAGATGTCCCCCTAATGGAATTTCATGACCTATCTTTAAAATCTCTTTCCTGTACTCAGGGAGGCAATACAATTTAGTGTATTTCTGCCCATTTGTCCTCTGCACTAACATGTGGTGGGTACCATTTTCTCATTACTATTTGATCCATAAAGTAATAACTTCATAAATACAGAGCTTCCAATGCGGAGTATGCTGTCTGATAGATTTGTTTCAATTTGGAATCACCGTGTTGTAATTCTATCTGTCCCTTTGAATCAAACACATCTGCCTCTTTCCCCTTTGACTGTTTCAGCTTGCTAAAGATCATCTCAATGGTCTCATCAGGTTCTCACAGCTCCTCCCTCTTTTGTCTTATCTTATGAGCCTGTGATCTCGTCACTACACAATCAGGAAAAACCTCCAGGTGGTCTGTTTGCAATTTCTCTGTGGCTGGGTTTTCTATTGACTGTTCAACCACAGTAGGCATCCTTATTATTTGTGATCCTGCTGTATCATTCCATAGAATGAAGTGAATCGTTGCAATGGCCAATGTTTCTAACATTCCTACACCCACTTCTCCTGTTGTCAAGCAACACCTTAAGTTTGTTTTCACCAAAGAATTTTTTCTTGTTTCACCATGAATCCTGCGGACCAGAACCTTCTTTCTTCAATACCCCTTCTACACAACAAATGTCTTTATCACACAACATTGGGGATTGACTTATCTGTATCTCTAAAATTTTAATATCTTTCCCCATTCCAGTCTGTCCTTGTGAAAATGCTCCAAAAGGAAGAAAGCTTCTCGAAGCACTGGCACCACTTGTACTTTAAATGGGTTTCTATGCTTTCAATTACTTCAGCTTTCTTATCCCCTGTAATCTCAATTCCAATTTACTTGCCAATTCCATCGATTCATGTTTTTTTTAAATTCCCATTAAGGGCCAAATTTTAGCACTGCCAATCCACCTACCCTGTACATCTTTGGTTTGTGGGGGTGAGGCCCACACAGACATGGGGAGAACATGCAAACTCCACATGGACAGTAACCCAGGGTCAGGATCAAACCACTGCACCACTGTGACACCCTCAATTCCATCAATTCAGCGTTAAGTACACTTTTCAAATTTACTAGGGTTTATATCGTCGATCATTTTTGCAATCTCCTTATTTTAAATAACACATTCTCACTTGGTTCCACGCGTTCCTCACTCTTGAACAAGTCATAAGTCCTCCAGACCCAAAGGGAATTATGCTTTTAAAAATCCGGGCCAAGAGCCCCAATTTTATTAAGAACCCCATTGTTACCTGCAAGTGTGTTTCAAAACCCCAAAGGATATCTGGAAACACTGATTCTTAGTGGTGTATATTTGTTGGAAATAATGTGAGGAACAGCGAGGAACCAGACCAGACATTGTGAAAATAATTAATAATGAATATTCATTGAAGCAAGAGAAAAAACAAAAAACTAATGTACAGTATGGCAAAAGTATATTAATAACTAAACACACCGTTTTATCTGATGTTATCCCTTGTTCCTAAAATATACCCACATTCCCTAAACTCACTGAGACACGGCTTTTTGCATGCAAACATCCAGTTTTAATAATTCAATATACGTTAAATTTGGCTAATAGTTACCACACAATACCACTTAGGTGATTAAGTCTGGGAAACTTCTCTTCTTGGTTCAGCAAAGGCACAAAACTGCGACTTTTAAAAAATATCTGCAATCTGCTGTGGTTCTAAATGTTAGATGGAACAAGCCTCCAAAGATCAGATCAGAGAGGTAACTCGCCTACCTGACTAATGGCTGGGGAACTAGCTTCTTTTACCAATGAAGTGCTTGCAGTTATACTGTTCAGTCTCTTTCACGTTCCACCCTGTGGATCATCTGTCTACATCTCTCAAGTTCCTTGCCTTCAGAAGTTATCATCTGTATGGCTCCGCTGATTTCTGGTAAATGCAGTTCTGATATGGCCATTTGCACCTCAATGTCTCTTGACGCCTGCTAATCTTGTACTGGGGAAATCGCCATTATTCCTCAAAACGCTTTTTAGTATGGTTATTAGTCTGTTATTTTGTCTTTATCTCAAGTTCACGGTTAACCTGCGGCACGGTGGCACAGTGCTGCCTCACGGCGCTGAGGACCCAGTTTCGATCTTGGCCCTGGGACACTGTCAGTGTGGAGTTTGTACATTCTCCCCATGTCTGCGTGAGTCTCATCCCCACAACCAAAAGATGTGCAGGATAGGTGGATTAGCCCCTTAATTGGAAAATAAATTAATTGTGTACTTTAAATTAATTTTTTTTAAAGTTCACTGTGTACCTTCAAACTTAATGTTGAGACCTCTAAGAGAAATAATTCTGCAATATGAAAACACTATTTAACAAGCCCATGCTATCAACAGAGTTAGATGTGAGAAATGGATGCAATTATGGTAGGCTATAGAATTGGTAAGTTACAGCACTGCAAAGTAATATGTTATATTGATGTAAAAAAAAAATTCAGTGTACTCATTGCTTTTTAAAGAAACAGGTAACAAAAGAATGAATTGATAAGGACTATTGTAAAATAAACTGCATATCGTCCATACACAATCTTTGATATCAATATCAAGAGCTCAAGTCATTTTCATATGTGTATGACTATCCAAGCAGGACCTAGAAATAGAAAAATATCCATTGATAAAATATTCCATCTAGTAAAATTCATTCTGCCAAAACATCCAACTCTTGAGAGTCCAGGGACTTTCCCCCTCAGGCACGAGAGCGAAGAACAAGCTGAGAGGAAGGTCGGAAGGGAACACCCACCAAGTTACACAGATGCCTGTGGCTGCCAACCCTTTCTCTATTACTGATGTCTATTCCCTGTGGCACACCAGCCACGGCTCATTTCCAAGACAAGGAACGTTAACAGTATTCATTTTCATGTTTTAGTAACAAACTCACGAGTGTAAATATATCAAATCTGATAGAGCCTCAAAAAGTTATGAAAGGTTAAAAGTTATGAAAGGTTAAAAGTTATGAAAGGTTAAAAGTTATGAAAGGTTAAAAGTTAGGAAAGGTTAAAAGCTAGGAAAGGTTAAAAGTTAGGAAAGGTTAAAAGTTAGGAAAGGTTATCTCCTTCAGTCACAGCCACACCTACTGGCTACGTTACTGCAATAATGAATATTTGCAGCCTTCACACTACATAAAAACTTTAACATGGCATAATTTAATCTATTTCTGCTATTCATACACCGCTAACTCTACCTCACTAACACCTCTCTCAATGCTTCTGCTGCCTCTAATCCAGCACTGAACGAGAAGAATTTAATCCAACAAAGTATTTGAAGCCATTGTTTTTGTGCCGGTCACAATCCCAGCTACCAACTGCATCTCTCTAATTCTGGCAACTGAGAGGTTAAACCAGACCAACAAACCCTCTAATTTCTTTTGTATTGCACACGTGACTTCAGTTTGCAAACACTTTAAGTTGTTATGCATGGTTGGGCACGCATGATAACTTAGAGACCAACTTGTGCATTTTCCAGACTTTTGTTTAAGATTAAACAATGTATAAAAGTCAGATTCATACATAAATTTACTTAAAAAGGACACAAATTCCACACTTCATGACCCATGTCAGCAGTGTTAAATTAATTCAGGAACTTGCCCCATTTCGAAGTACAGCATATTTTAATAATGAACATTGTTCCCACCTTTGCAATGTTCATTACTTACCTGTTTTGGTAACATTGTGTGTCTGAACATCAAATTCTGAACAGACAGAAGCACTGTGTACATATGCTTAGGATATTTCCCCATTGTAAATACTTCTTTTGGGCATTTAGGATTGCTTCTACTTGTATGGAGGAAAACTGCTGCATAGAGCAGTGGAAGGGTATTAGTTTCACTATTTTCTATCTTAGAGTGGTCCACAAGAAAATGACAGGTAATACATTCAAATATCCACTTCTTACCAATAAAGCTTTACACAACCATCATAACCGTGGTATAAGTTTCTATTAATGAAAAACTCAGGTAAACACACACAGGCCATAGTTTAACGAACCAACAAATTAGGAGCAGAAGGAGGCCATTTGGCCCCTCAAGCATTCCATAAGATCATGGCTGGACTGTTTGTGCTTAGAGTTCTACAATCCCATCTACCCAAAATAACCTTAGATTCCCTTGCCTAACAAGAATCTATCTACCTCTGCCTTAAAAATATTCATTGACCCCACCTCTACCGCCACCTGAGGCAGAGTTCGAAAGTCGCACAACGCTCTAAGAAAAATAATTTCTTTGAGTTGAAAGGAACAGTTTTTTTTACCCCTTAGATGGCTTCTTTGATTAATACTTGGCTAAACTGAAATCACACAACCAGAAGATCAATTCCTACTCTGAGTTAGTTTGATACCAAGGATGCTACAATCATTTTCGGTGCCCAAGGCTATGAAGAGAAAATAAACTCCCAGCTGTCCCGTGACCATGTGAGCAGTAGTTTACTGCTCTCTAAAAAGTTCCTGGAGCAAAGACTGAACAAGCCCAACATTTCTAACAGCTACCAATTATGTACAAGGCACTTTATTCTGTGTTTCAAATTAAAACCTTTGTTAAAACTACACTAAGCAGTCTGTTTTAATAGTCTATGCTGAATTTCGTATTGATGAAGCTTGAGAGTCGTCAGTATTGTGCAAAAGTTCTTTGTCGCAAGGTTTATTTTGATCTCCCTCCCTTTTCTTTTTTTAAATTTTAAGTGCCCAATAAGGGACAATTTAGCTTGGCCAATCCACCTACCCTGCACATCTTTGGGTTGTGGGTGAGGCTCACGCAGACTCTGGGAGAATGTGCAAACTCCACACGGACAGTGATCCCGGGGCCTGGATCGAACCCAGGTCCTCAGTGCTGTGAGGTAGCAGTGCTAAGCACTGCGCCACAACACCGCCCCCCTCCCTGCCCTTTCCTTCCACAGCCTCCACTCACCCACCTTCCCTTACTGAATATCATGCAGGCACCCACTATCTGGAGTCAGAAACAAGTATTAGTAATTTTACTGAGCTACTAGAATATACTGCACATGTAGAACCAACACACCATTGCGAAGAGAAAAAGAGGAGGAAACCTGCAAAAGGTAAATGAAAAAAAATCATTTATATTGTACAAAATTAGATCATTCCATCAGATATACTAGATTTTAACTAGAAGATAAATTCCTGTTTGAACATTATCTTGCTCTAAAGTCTAAAGAGTGCCCACCTATGGACCAATTGACATTAGTTGACTAATAAACTCAACCAGTCATCTGGGAAATAGCATGTCAAAGAAATGCTCCAAGAGAGAAAGAGAAAAATTAAAATGGTCATCTCAAGAACAAGCAGTGTGTGGAAAAAGCAAAGCATTTGAAAATAGGCTTTGACAAGAGTCATCCAGACTCAAAACATTAGCCCCCTTCTCTCTCCACAGATGCCATCAGACATGCTGAGATTGTCCAGTATTTTCTGTTTTTGCATTTGAAAATAAAGGTTGCAGTCCATTAGCCTGGTATAATACAATTAACACTGCCTCAGGCTGGAAATATCCTTGACTTTAGGCAAACCTATAGTTAGGGCTACATTCAACATTCCAAATATGGGTAATTCAAACAGATTTCAAAACCGGTCTTCAGTCCGACAGATGGAGTTTATTTTGCAGATTTTGACCTAACCAAAACACCGTTGTCCTATCCAAAGAACCTTTCCCCCATCCTGAAATCACCAAGTGCACTTGAAGAAAATATAACCTAGTGATCTGGAACAGGGTTTTTCAAAGTCAGGGTCGCGTGCGGGTGTCGGAAGGGTCAAAGAGCGATCGGTCCCACCGTTCGCACGGTGGCCCCGATCACAGGGGAAGCAACCAACAGCAGCTACCAGCTTTTGAAATGAGAATCGCCTTTTAAATGGAGATGCATTAGGCTGTGTGGAGTGGACTGTGTGGAGTCTTCTGGCCAGAAGCGGCAGCAAAGAGCAAGTTACTCACCCTGCATGTAGAATTGATGTGAAGTGTCATCCAGGTATGTGCTTTTGGCGCCAGAGAGCAGAGTTGCTTTGATTTTGCAACTGCTGGCAAGCAAGGCAAGTGAACTATGAAGATCAATATGGTTTTCTTAAAAGTAAGAGATGGCCAGATTCAAATAGGCAGTTTACCTATTGGACAGAATCACAACAAAATCTGGAGCGCGCTGCTCAGGCGAGTCCAGGGCAGGTCAGGGCAATGTAGTGTTAGAGCTGCATGGCCTCTGGTTAACAGTCCTGAAAAAAAGTTTAATTTGAAACAAAGAAGTATAAAATTGATTTCTTCAGGTACCGTTTTGTCAATTGTGACAATGCAAATAGAGAGGCAACGTGCATGTGTGTTATATACAGGGAAGTACTGGCAAAAGAGAGAAGTTTCATAATTTGAAAGAGAAAAGTGGTGCATGAGAAATTCCTTTTCAGGTTGAGACTTCAGAGTCAGTTATTAACTTAGAGCTGACTCCAAATTAAAAGATTATACTACTGCAGCTTCCCTGTAATACCACATTAAAAATGATTCAAAAGCCCTCGGGGTTGCCAGCTTTCTGGCGCAGCATCTTGCAGGAGCATCCAGTGCTTAGTCAAACACGCATTTTTGCAAGGTTGGATTTTCCGTTTGCATAAAGGCGACTAGAGCAAAAAGGAACTGGCTGAAGTCTGCACCTGATATGCGCATTGCCCTCTGCTCCTTTGAACCGTATTCTAGCGAGATCATGAGGACAAAGCAAGCTGTCCTTTTGCATTTAAGGGTAAGCGAGCATGTGTGCGAAGGTCGGTCAGCATGTGTCACGAAGGTTGATTCCAGGAAAAGAAAAATTGGAAAATATCGATCTGGAAGTTATTGAGTTAAACAAGAAGGTTAGTTAATGTCTTAATATCCACAATTGTTAACACATGTGGTATTGATTTCATCACTCTGATCAACTTTCTGGAGGGTTACTGTTTAATCACACTTTTTCATAAGGTAGCACACTAAGGTAGTGATGTTTCTAATTGTCGAGTGGCTACACTGCTTTCAGAAGCAGCAGGAGGAGGAAACTCGTGCTCTAATCCACAGTTAAGACCATGGTGGCACAGTGACGCAGTGGTTAGCACTGCTGCCTCACATCGCTGAGGACCCGGATTCAATCCCGGCCCCGGGTCATTGTCTGTGTGGAGTTTGCACATTCTCCCGTGTTTGCATGGGTCTCACCCCCACAACCCAAAGATGTGCAGGGTAGGTGAACTGGTCACGCTAAATTGCCCCTTCAATGGGCAAAGAAAATTGGGTACTATATATATATTTTTTTTAATCTAGTGTTAAACGAAAAACCACATTGAGCAATAACATATCAAAACAGACGGAATATTGGCCATGACAGCTGCTGTTCTGTCGAAGGTTTTAAGCAGCATGCACCTCGACAAAGGAATTAGTGGCTTCTTTAAAGAGCATTCCCAAGCTAATCATGATGTTTCATGGGTTAAATGCGGTACAAACACAAGCAGATTAAACCCAGTCCATTCATTTGGACATTCTGAATTCTCCCTCTGTGTACCCGAACAGGTGCTGGAATGTGGTGACTTGGGGCTTTTCACAGTAATTTCACTGCAGTGTTAATATTTATTGTTTTTAAAATTTAGAGTACCCAATTCACCTTTTCCAATTAAGGGGCAATTTAGCACGTTCAATCCACCTACCTTGCAAATCTTTGGGTTGTGGGGACGAAACCCACGCAAACTCGGGGAGAATGTGCAAACTCCACACGCACAGAGACCCAGAGCCGGGATTGAACCTGGGACCTCGGCACCGTGAGACTGCAGTGCTACCACTGCACCACCGTGCTGCCCATTGCAGTGTTAATATAAGCCTAATTTTGACAATAAAGATTATTATTATGAGGAGCGTTTAAGAATTCTTGGGATTGATTTTTGATTTAGCTGAAGCTTCTAAATTGAGACATGACTTTTATTACAGCATTCTGCGTGGTCATCAGTATAAACCCAGAAATCTGGTTCACATTTTGATATTTGTAAAAAATCCCCCCAGAGAATTGTTGATACTTGGAATGCTTTCTCTGATTTTGTTGTGAATGCTGAAAATATAATGGCTTTTAGAAGATATATAGGGCGGGATTCTCCCACAACTGGCCGGATGGCCCGACGCCAAGAGCGGCGCGAACCACTCCGGCGTCAGGCCGCCCGGAAGTTGCGGAATCCTCGCACTTCCGGGGGCTAGGCCGGCGCCGGAGGGGTTGGTGCCGTGCCAACAGGCGCCAAAGGACCGCCGTGGGAAAGCGCGAGATGGCGCATGCGCAGAACCACCGGCGTGTTTCCTGTGCATGCGCTGGGGTTTTTTTTCTCCGCGCCGGCCATGGCGGAGCCCTACAGAGGCCGTCGGGGAGGGAAAGAACGCCCCCACGGCACAGGCCCACCCGCAGATCGGTGGGCCCCGATCGCAGGCCAGGCCACCATGGCGCCCCCCCCCCCCCTCCCCCCCCCCCGCCCCCGCCCGCCCAGACTCCGGTAGCCGCCCTCCAAGCTAGGTCCCGCCGGGATGGATCATGTCCATTTCACACTGGCGGGACTGGCCGAAAACAGGTAGCCGCTCGGCCCATCGGGGCCGGAGAATTGCCGGGGGGCCGCTTACAACGGCCCCCGACCGGCGCGGCGTGTCCCCGCCCGAAAACCAGCGCCGGAGAATTCGGCAGCCAGCGTCGGAGCGGGATTCACGCACCCCCCCCCCCCCCCCCCCCCCCCCCCCCCCCCCCCGGGTATTCTCCGACCCGGCGGGGGGGTCAGAGAATCCCACCCATAGTGTGAATTCTATGTATGTATTTTCTAATGTTGCTGTTAATGTGCTTGTTTTTAACACTGGGCCTATGTGCTTCGCACTGTATGGCAATAAAGATAAATAAATCATTGTACGAAAAGGACAAGCCTGAAATATATAATCATTGAGAAAAGACACGAGGATTACAGGGTAGAAAGCAACAAAAGAAACACAGTGGTTACATTATTTTTGTAGTTTATGGAATTTCAGTTGCTGATTTAATCTCCTTCCTCACCTATTAACGTGATCCTACAAATGGAACATATTTTTACATGGTTGAATTTTCAGACTGATCCTACTGAGCTACATACAGGTTTATCAACCTTAAACAAGTGCACTGCCATTTCATAGAATCATAGAATTTACAATGCAAAAGGCGGCCATTCGGCCCATCGAGTCTGCCCCGGCTCTTAGCACCCTACTTGAGCCCACACCTCCACCCTGTCTCTGTAACCCAGTAACCCCACCGAACCTTACTGGACTCTAAGGGCTCATTATTTTTTAATTGCAATGTGAAACTCGGACTACCCATCAGGAATGTGATTAGAGTAGAAATCTGCCCTTTGTTCCGAAACATTAAAAATGATAATGACAATACTCAAGAGAGCTCTCCAAGTTCATGCCTTCCATCTCAGGGTGACATTTTTAATTTACTAATTCCTCATCCAAAAAAAATTCTCCTATTCTCAAAAACTGATGTAACCGTTAACAAAACAATGATAGGGCCACAGAAGCTCTGTCCACAATCTAGGTTCCCTCAAGCCAATTGTAAATCACATTAAATTTGATTAAAACTATCAATTCAATTTTTATATTTGGGCCTGACAAAACAGCTCAGCCTCTCAACTGCCTTTCAATCCAAGCATACTGTTAATGAAAATCTTGCAAATAAAGTCACCTTCACTTTGAATTGCTCCCTCTTCTCATTTGTGTTTAGAAGCATCAGACACCCATATAACCCATCATGGTATTCTTCTTCACAATATCAATCTAAAATTAATGACCCTGCCTTGCTTCTTCCTCATTCCTCTTTCTCAAGTTTATTTACCTACTTAGTTCTCATTATGAAATGGTCACCACCTCTAGTAGCCCTTGTGGAACACCATCTCATGAACAATTTATGGGCTGAATATTTGTCTGTCTGTGCATGTGCCCGCGCAACTGTGTGTGTGCGTCAAATGCCATGCTATTTTACCAGCAGTGTCAAAGAAAAATGATGGCTCTCCCATCACACAATAGAATTCCATTCATGAATATGACTCCAAAGTAATCCAGGTCAGTTAATCCAGGCGGCACAGTAGCACAGTGGTTAGCACGGTTGGTTCACAACGCCAGGGTCCCAGGTTCGATTCCCGGCTTGGGTCACTGTCAGTGCGGAGTCTGCACGTTCTCCCAGTGTCTGCGTGGGTTTACTCCAGGTGCTTCGGTTTCCTCCCAGTGTCCAAAGATATGCAGATTAGGTGGATTGGTCATGCTAAATTGCCCTTTGTGTCCAAAAAGTTTTGGTGGGTTTACTGGGTTATGGGGATAGGGTGGAGGTGTGGAGCTTAAATGGGGTGCTCTTTCCAAGGGCCGGTGCAGGCTCGATGGGCCGAATGGCCTACTTCTGCACTATAAATTCTATGTTCAGTCCTCGCTTTTAAATAATTTTTACATTTAAAAATTTGACTAATCTTTTGATTATCTTACATCTTAATATGGCTCAGTGTCATACTTTTAACATGTTTCTGTGAAGTGTCTTATGATGTTTTATTACATTAAAAGTGCTATATAGAAATATAGGTTGCTGTTTAGAAACTAAGCTCAAAGTTCCTAAAGAGGAATAACTTCCTCAAGTGCTGGAACAGTCTTGTATTATTCACAAGACTTTTACTCTATCTATAACAAATTAAATCAGTGCATGGATTGTGTGTGACTAAACTGTCCTCTAAGAATTTTCCAGTGGTGGAATCTCATTATATATCCACTTAATTTTAGAATTCCCAGTCACACCAGTAAATGGTATTTTTTCTTGTACAAGTTTTAAGGTTTACCTATAACGGCCTTCTATCACACCACCAAGTATATTTGTTGATCCCAAGACTTCCCGTGGCGGCAATTAACTGATCGGTGGCTCCTGCTTGGAGGCTTTGCTTTTGACCCTTTCTGCCTGGTTAACGGGAGATTTCATAGAATCATAGAATTTACAGTGCAGGAGGCCATACTGCCCATCGAGTCAGTGCCGGCCCTTGGAAAGAGCACCCCATTTAAGTCCACACCTCCACCCTATCCCTGTAACCCAGTAACCCTACCTCCCCTTTTGGACACTAAGGGACAATTTAGCATGGCCAATCCACCTAACCAGCACATTTTTGGACTGTGGGATGTAACCGGAGCACCCGGAGGAAACCCACACAGACATGGGGAGAAAGTGCAAACTCCATACAGCCCAGACAGTCACCCAAGGCTGGAATTGAACCCAGGACCCTGGAGCTGTGAGGCACCAGTGCTAACCACTGTACCACCCGAGATTAGTTTGAAATTATGAAAAATAATTGTTGGGGTTTGAATTTTCTTCCCAAGTGGAATGTCGGTGGATTATCACACCCGGCAGAAATCAAAAAACGCGGCAGGTCCAGAGATGGAGGATCTGCATGGCGTAGTAACAAAAATCATGGTAGAGTCTGGAGTGTCTTTGTCATCCACCCACTGCCTGTGGAGCAGTTGATGGTGTTGATCAAAGGGGTGCTCTGGCAGCATCGGCTAGAGATGCAAGAGGACTGGTCCAAGGTGATGAGAGCAGAAGTCACTCTTCATTTGATTTTGGAGCGGGTGGAGAAATGTCTGGAATCGCAAGCTGCGACAATCGTCGAGGTGGAGAGAGCAGTAACGGATCACAGTGATCGGATCGTGGAGTTGGAGGCAGAGGTAGCGATGTTGGGGGCATCCTGTAAGGCGTTAAAGGCGAGGGTGGACGATCAGGAGAATCAGTCCAGATGATAGAATTTAAAAATCGTGAACCTGCCAAGGAGGTTGGAGGGAACGAGTGCCACAGCCTGCTTTTCGAAGATGTTTGCGAAACAGGTTGGCGAGGTGGGTCTGTGAGGGCGCCCCGGAGGTGGACCAGGCACACCGATCGCTACGACAGAGGCAGAGAGCTGGAGAGCCGCCACGGGCGGTGATAGTCTGAATGCATAGATTCCAGGAGAAGATTGCGAGATCGGCAAGGATGATGCGAGACTGCAGTTGGGAGGGTCAGAGGATTCGAATATATCAGGACATTGGGGACGACCTGTTAAAACGGCAGACAGGTTTTAACCAGGCTAAAGCGATGCTTTTTCGGAATAAGATCCCATTTGGGGTGTTGTATCTGGCCAAATTCCGAGTGACGTTTAAGGGGAAGGAACACTATTTTACGACATCAGGGGAGGCAAATGACTCTTTAAGAAGCATGGTTTGGAGGAGGGTTAATGGTGGGAATTTCTTAGTTTTAGATATATCGTACAATGTTTGCAATATATTTTGTTTTTTGTACATGTTGGTCTATTCCGTATTTTATTATGGTCGATTGGGGCGGGGGGGGGGGGGTTTGGTTCTGAGTCATGTGTTGGTGGGGGGTGGAGGAGAGAGAACCTGGGCAGAGATTCTCCAAAGAGTGGAGGTAGAAAGACAATATGGGGGAGGTGGAGGCCAGAAACTCTGGTGAGGATAGTGACTTGGAACGTGCGCGGTTTGAATGGTCCTGTGAAGTGCTTGCAGGTGTTTGTGCACCTGAAAAGTTTAAATGTGGAGGTAGTTTTTCTGCAGGAAACGCACAGGCAGGTGAAGGATCAGGTGAGGTTAAGAAAGGGTTGGGTGGGACAAACGATTCACTTGGGGTTTAATTCCAAGTCGAGAGGGGTTGCGATCCTATTTAGCAAAAGGGTTGCATTTGTGGTGGTCAGCAAGGTGCGCAACGCAGGGGGTCAGTACATGATGGTGCATGGGGTCTGGAGAGAGTGAGAGAACTGGGCATCCGGGAGAAAAGGGCGATTTCCTACTTTGCCATTCCCATACAGATTTTGTCATGGTGGGGAAAATCGGGGCTCTCGGGTATAGTGGGGGAGGAATATGTGGTAATCTTGATCATGGACCATGCGCCACACTACATGGATGGAAGGCTCGGTTTGGGCCGGGCACAGAGACCCTCATGAAGGATGGATTCTGCACGCTGTCGGGTAAAAAGTTCTGTGGACAGGTGATTTCAGTGATAAAGGAGTATGTAGAGTTCGACCAAAATGGGGAGGCAAGTTGTTGAGGGGAATTTTGGAAGAGGATCATCAGCGATATTTAGTGGCCCTGACCAGGAAGCTGTTGGCAGAGCAGAAGAAGTTGCAGGGGGAATTTGATTTGTTGATCATGGGGTGTGGATTTAATCTTGCTAATTATTGAAATGTTTTGATATTTTTAAAAACCTGTATTTAATATAGCAGATTTCTCAACCTCAGGATACCCCAAGGTGTTTTACAGTCATTGAAGTACTTCGGAGGTGTATTTACTGCTGTAATGTAGGAAACACAAAAGCCAATTTTCAAACTGCAAACTCCCACTATGATAATAACTGGATAATCTGCGTTTTGTGATGTTGAATGAGGCATTGTAGCCACAAATAAACATTGGCCAGGGCACCTGGGATAACCCCCTCGCTCTTCTTCAGAGTATTGCATGGCGGTTTTATGTCCACTTGAGAGTACAGCTAGAAGTCTTACACCACCAGTCCAACAGGTTTATTTGGAATCACTAGCTTTCGGAGCGCAGCTCCTTCTTTACCTGATCACATCTTTGGCAGTGCAGCATTCCCTCAATACTGCACTGGCGTGTCAGCCTATAGTTTTGTACCCAAGTCTCAAAAGTGGGGACTTGAATTCACAATCCTCTGATGCGAGTGCTACCAACTGATCCACAGAAACCTGAAAGTTAAATTGCTGGTCTTTTTTAAAGCTATTTTTGCATCCATTTCCTCCTGTACCTGCAGCCATTTTCTGGCTCTGTACTCAAATGTCATCTTCCCCTAAACCCCAGCTTCCAGCAAGTCTGTACAAACATCCCACTTTTTTTACAGGGATATCAAGCCAGAGTATCTGCACTAGTCCCCACCTTGTTCCTCCATCCCACCACCTTCTCGTCCCTGTGGTCATTATTGCGATTCCAGCCATAAAAAGAGCATAGAAGCTTAATTGTATTTGCATTTTGCAAAGTAGTGTACAGTCAGGCATTGTTTCAATATATTGCCTGCTGGGTTAAAGCAAACCAGTTCTCAATTAGTACACATGTCCTTCTACATCAAGTATAATGCAAGATCTTTCAGATATAATTTCCATCCCAGAATTGGCATGCAAATTGATACTCGTTGCATGTAATGCACGCACTAAGAGATGACAATGAAACCTCAAAAGACGAATAGCCTTGCTTTGTACAATAGAACATGAAAGCGAATAAACAAAAAGCACATTGAAGATTTGTATGGAATACAGTCAATCACAAATTACTGATCAACATATCAACACAAGTAGAAAATATTGACTACCCAACTGTAACCCAGTATAATACACAAATGTCAACTGGGAAAGGTTGCTTACAAGAAAAAACCTTTGGGAGCACAGCTGCTGGTGCTCAATGGAAGAACGTGTCCACACAAACTCTGTTCCTCACTTTCTTCCTTACTGAAGCAATAGATTGCTATTTAATGCACTTTATATTTTCCAATACAATTCTGTTTCCAAGATAAGTTCTGTAGTATAGGCACAGATATACTGTGTGAACAGAGATAAAGGTATCATTTCAATACAGCAACCCACCACCGCAATCACAGTTTTTTTTTTAAACTTCAATGTTTCAACAGTAATTATATAAAAGCAATTTTCCTTCATAAACTTGTATTTACATTTATAATATAAACTTTTCTCACTATAATTACACCTCCCTGCTGGTGTCGTTATTAAGTACCAACTCTATTTTTCTTCTTCCCTGACTGACATTCAGTATTTCATCGAAAGTCTGAATCTACTCATACATACCCTTTATGCTGGATTTTATATTAAATTTGGAATGATGAACAAGTGCCTGAAGCGAAAGTGCAGGAGGGAGTGCTTCAGAGTCCTGTGTGGGATTGAGACCAATTCTGAGGGAGTTGGAACCTGTACAGGACAAACATGTTGTATCTCAAGGGCTATGTCCTTATGGCACGCTTGCTGGTGCAGTTCGGGAGGGTGGAAACCAGAATGCAAGCAATAGAAAGAAGGAACCAAGGTGCACAAAGGATTAGGACAAACCGATAAGCACTACAGTAAAATATAGTTTGGTTTGAGGTGATGGCAGATTGAGCAAATGCACGAATTAGGTGAATTGTACATGTTTGTAAAAGCATGATAAATAAGACTGGTGAGCTGCCGGTGCAAATAAACATATGGGAATATGATGTTGTGGTGATAACGTGAGCTGGCATTAAATATTCTTAAGAGACAACGTGTTCAGGAAAATTAGGGCAGGAAAAAAAGGATGAGGGGTGGCAGTATTGATCAAGGAAAATATTACAATGAAGAGGGGATGCCCCAAAGCGGTGAAGAACAGAATCCATTTAATAATAATAATAATCGCTTTTTGTCACAAGTAGGCTTCAATTAAGTTACTGTGAAAAGCCCCTAGTCGCCACATTCCAGCACCTATTTGGTTTGAATGAAGAAATAATAGAATATTACACTACTGGGTATATTCTATAGGACATACACAGAATAGAGTGGGGGAAGAGATGGAGGGGGGTCTTTGGGCGGACGCGGTAGGAAGGGTCAATGCTACCGCAACATGTGCCAGGCTCAGCCTGATACAATTTAAGGTCGTTCACCGGGCTCACATGACAGTAGCCCGGATGAGCAGATTCTTTGGGGTGGAGGACAGGTGTGCGAAGCCACGGTATTAAATACAAGGGTGGCAATGAGTCCGGAGGTGGCAATTTTTGGGGTATCACAGGACCCGGGAATCCAGGAGAAGAGGCAGATGTTCTGGCCTTTGCTTCCCTGGTAGCCTGGAGACATATATTGCTGCCGTGGAGGGACTCAAAGCCCCCAAAATCGGGGACCTGGCTTTCAGACATTTTCTCCTCTGCCTGGAGAAAATTAAGTTCGCCATGAGAGGGTCTCAGCTGGGGTTCGCCCGGAGGTGGCAACCATTCGTAGACTTCCTCGCAGAGAACTAATCGTCAGCAGAAAGGGGAGGGGGCTAGGCTAGTGTAGGATAGGGGGGAAAGTAATGGCAAGACCTGCGGGAGAGGATGGCAAATTTGCACTATGTATTGCACTATGTAAGTTTTTTTTTTTTAATTTTATTTTATATATTTCTCTTGTTACTTATATTGTTGATTTTGTTGCTGTTAAAATGCCAAAGAAAATACCTCAGTAAAACGATTATTTTAAAAAATACATAGAATAGAGGAGGAGCACATTTGCAAGGAAATTACAGAGGTGCAAACATTATAGGGCTGTGAGAATGGGAGATCTTAATTGGCCTAATGTAAACTGGAATAGTAATACTGTAAAATATTGAGGGGAAGAAGAATCGTTGGAGTGTGCTCAGGAGAATTTTGTTGACCAGTTTGTTTCCAGCCGAACAAGGAAGGAGGCATTTAATAGGGGAACATTTGGCGATTTAGTGATCATTGTATCATAAGGTTTAGGTTACTATGGAAAAGGACAAAGAGCAATCTAGCATAAAATACGTAATTGGAGGAGAACCAATTTCAAGAGGTGGGAATGGATCTAACCCTGGTAAAGTGAAATCAAAGATTGGCAGGCAGAATGTACGACCTTGAACTGGATCAGACTGAGCCTGGCACATGTTGCGGTCAAGTTTACCCTCGCTCCACCCCCCCCCCCCCCCCCCCCCCCCCCCACCCCCGAGCTCCTCCTCCCACTTAAGCTTCAGTTCTTCTGTCTGTGCCTCCTCTGCTCCCATTAGTTCTTTATAAATGTCGGAGACTCTCCCCTCTCTCCTCTGGAAACTACCCTGTCCTGGATCCCCCGTGGTGAGAGGCGTGGGAATGATGGTACCAATCTGCGTACGAAATCCCGCACCTGCAAGTACCTGAAATCATTCCCTCGCGCCAGCCCGAATTTCTCCTCCAACACCCTCATGCTCGGGAAGCTCCCTTCCAGGAACAGATCGCCCACCCTCTCAATCCCCACCCTCCGCCATAATTGGAACCCACCATCCATATTCCCCGGGGCAAATCGGTGGTTATTGCAGATTGGGGACCAAACCGTGCTCTCACTTCCCCTATATGCCTCCTCCACTGGCCCCAGATCCGTAGAGCCGCCACTACTATAGGGCTGGTGGAATATCGTGCCGGCGGGAGCGGCAGAGGCGCCATAGTAGCACGGTAGCATTGTGGATAGCACAATTGCTTCACAGCTCCAGGGTCCCAGGTTCGATTCCGGCTTGGGACACAGTCTGTGCGGAGTCTGCACATCCTCCCAGTGTGTGCGTGGGTTTTCTCCGGGTGCTCCGGTTTCCTCCCACAGTCCAAAGATGTGCAGGTTAGGTGGATTGGTCATGAGAAATTGCCCTTAGTGTACAAAATTGCCCTTAGTGTTGGGTGGGGTTACTGGGTTATGGGGATAGGGTGGAAGTGTTGACCTTGGGTAGGGTGCTCTTTCCAAGAGCCGGTGCAGACTCGATGGGCCGAATGGCCTCCTTCTGCACTGTAAATTCTATGTAAAAAAATAAATAAATAACCAAGGCTGCAAACTGGTGCCCCTGCACGAAGCAGCCTCCATCTGCTCCCAAACCGACCCCATACC
This sequence comes from Scyliorhinus torazame, assembly GCF_047496885.1. NCBI lineage: Eukaryota > Metazoa > Chordata > Chondrichthyes > Carcharhiniformes > Scyliorhinidae > Scyliorhinus > Scyliorhinus torazame. Next base: position 56,681,015 of record NC_092724.1, read on the forward strand.
CACCATCCATTTCCTTACCATGGCTATGTTAGCTGCCCAGTAGTAGTTGCTAAAGATCGGCAACGCCAGCCCCCCATCCCCTCGAACATCGCCTTCCTCACCCCTGGGGACTTTCCCGCCCAAAGAAATCCCAGGATAATTTTATCGAGCCTCTTAAAGAAGGACCGCGGGATGAAGATGGGGAGACACTGAAATATGAACAAGAATCTCGGAAGAATCAACATCTTCACCGTCTGCACTCTCCCCGCCAATGACAGCGGGAGTGCATCCCATCTCCGGAACGCGTCCCTCACTTGCTCTACCAATCGGGACAAGTTTAGCTTATGCAACTTACCCCAGTCTCACGCTACTTGTATCCCTAAATATCTGAAGCTTTCCCCTACCAGCCTGAACGGCAGCCCCCTCAGCCTACTCTACCGACCTCTCGCATGCACTACCCACATCTCGCTCGGGCTGTTCAGCACAGGGCTAAATCGCTGGCTTGGAAAGCAGACCAAGGCAGGCCAGCAGCACAGTTCAATTCCCATAACAGCCTCCCCGAACAGGCGCCGGAATGTGGCGACTAGGGGCTTTTCATAGTAACTTCATTTGAAGTCTACTTGTGACAATAAGCGATTTTCATTTCATTTCTCATTTCAATTTATATCCTGAAAACCGACCAAATTCCCTCAGGGTTTCCATGATTCCGTCCATCCCCGTCATTGGGTCTGACACGTATAACAGCAGGTCATCTGCATGTAATGAGACTTTATGTTCCACCCCCCACCCCCCACCAGACCAGCCCTTTCCAGTCCCTTGAAGCTCTCCGAGCAATTGCCAGTGGCTCTATAGCCAGCGCAAACAGCAGTGGAGAGAGGGGGCATCCCGGTCTAGTTCCTGCGGTGCAGTCTGAAGTAGTCAGATGTCGTCCTGTTCATCCTCACACTAGCCTCTGGGGCCTGATATCGCAGCCTAACCCAGTCAATGAATCCCACCCCGAACCCAAAACGTCCCAGCACCTCCCATAAATAGTCCCATTCAACTCGGTCGAAAACCTTTTCGGCATCCATTGCTACCACTACCTCTGCCTCCCTGCTCTCCGGGGGCATCATTATCACATTGATCAGCCTCCTTAGATTGGCCACCAGTTGCCTGCCCTTTACGAACCCGGTTTGGTCCTCTGCAATCACGTCTGGTACAAAGTCTTCAATTCTAGACGCCAAGATCTTGGCCAGCAACTTAGCATCTGCGTTAATCAAAGAGATCGGCCTATAGGACCCACATGCCTCCCGGTCTTTATCCCGTTTCAATATAAGCGAGATAGTGGCCTGCGACATCGTCGGGGGTAAGACACCTCTGCTTCTTGCCTCGTTGAACACCCTGACCAGCACCAGCCCCACTATCTCGGAGAACTTTTTATAAAACTCCACCCGGTATCCGTCCGGCCCCGGGGCTTTACCAGACTGCATGATCTTCAGGCCCCCCAGTACTTCTTCGGTCCTGATTGGGGCACTGAGCCCATCTACCAACCCCCTACCTACTTTTGGGGAGGTCAGTCCGTCCAAAAAGCACCTCACCCCCTCCGGTCCCGTGGGGGGTTCCGAGGTGAACAGCTTGCTATAAAAGTCCCTAAACACCTTGTTCAGTCCTACCGGGTCCCCCACCAGGTTTCCCTCCCCGTCGACTACCTTTCCGATTTCCCTAGCCGCTGCTCGCTTTCTTAGTTGTTGTGCAAGCATTCTGCCGGCCTTCTCCCCATGCTCATATATTGCACCCTTTGCCCTTTAAGCTGTTCTTCGGCCTTCCCTGTAGACAACACCCCAAACTTGGTCTGCAGCCTCTGTCGTTTCCTAAGTAACTCTGGCCTTGGGGACTCCGCATAGCTCCTGTCCGTCCGTACAATTTCCTTAACCAGTCGGTCCGTTTCTGCCCTGTCTGTCCTGTCTCGGGTTGGGCTCGGGTTGAAATCAGCTCCCCTCTCACCACTGCCTTCAGCGCCTCCCAGAGCACCGCTGCTGAGACTTCTCCAGTATAATTTAACTGCAGGTAATTATGCATGCATTTCCTCAGCCTCTCGCACATCGCCTCGTCCGCCAGCTGCCCAACTTCCAGCCTCCATTGTGGGCGCTGATAGCTAGCTTTGCAAATCTGCAGATCAACCCAGTGCGGAGCATGGTCCGAGTTGGTAATTGCCGAATATTCTGCACCCATCATCCCTGTCAGCAAGTCCCTGCTCATGATAAAGAAATCGATTCAGGAATACACCTGGTGGACGTGAGAATAGAGTGAAAACTCCTTCGCCGACGGCCGACTAAATCTCCATGGGTCAGCTCCCCCAAGCTTTCAGTACTATTGTCGGAATGTTGTAGTGCCCAGAGCCTTTACTGTATCCAGTGCCTTCAGCAGTTTCTTGAAATCATGTGGAGTGAACTAAATTGGTTGAAGACTAGCATCTGTGTCCTGGGGTTCTCTGGAGAAGGCAGAAGTGGATCATCCACTCAGCATATCTGACTTAAGATAGTTGCAAATGCTTCAGCCTCATCTTTTAAGCTGATGTGTTGGGCTTCATCATTATTGAAGATGGGGTTTTTGTGGAGCCTTCGCTTAGTTAGTTGTTTTAATTGTCCAACACCATTCATGACTGGATGTGTGGCAGGGCTGCAAAGTTTTCATCAGATCCATTGGTTGTGGGATTACTTAATGGGCCTATTCTATGCTGCCTCGACTATTTGGCATGTATGTAGCATCACCAGGCTGACACCTCATTTTTAGGCATGTCTGGTGCTACTTCTGGTCTGCTCTCCTGTACTCCTCAGTGTACCAGGGCTCATCCTCGACCCATGCAACCAAATTCCACCTTTCATAGCCTATGTTACAGCCCAGCTCATATTACCTCACCACCTCCCACTCCATGAGGCCCATGCTATCACTGCTCCACTGCTATCACTGCTCCATCTCCTCAGATGGCCCATGCTACTGTGCACCTGCATTCATGTGACATATGCTACTGCAATTCCGCCCCTCCCTGCCCCCAATGGCTTGTGCTACCACACATCCCCCCTCCATACAGCTCATGCAACTGTAGCCCTCTCTATGCAGCTCATGCCACCAAGTTCGCCCTTCCATGCAGCTCATGTTACCATCCCTACCCCACCCATTTATTACACTTCCTCTCCAGATGCTCATGTTTCTGCCTTTGGGATTTGATGTTCAGCCCCATACCATCATTCGCTGTTGTAAGCATACTTTTTATGTCAGCCCTTAGGACATTAATAATTACTGCAAGCCTGGGTTTGCAAGCACTTTAGGAGGAACATTGGTTAAGACGACGCAAGGACAGGCGCATGGCTAAAATGGCCACTGAGCATTTCAAAAAATCCTGGATGGAGCCTTAGAAGTAGTCTTAATCCAGCATGAAAGTGGTCTGAACACGTGTCAAGTATAAATTAGTTGAATTGCTATTCATTCCACAGGCTAAATATGTACATTTAATTAATGTAAAGTGAACAGGTTTGTCAAAATGACTTAAATGCAAAATCAAACACACAGGGTTTCTGTTCCTATTTGCTTTTGAACAAAGAACAAACAAAGAACAAAGAACTGTACAGCGCAGGAACAGGCCCTTCGGCCCTCCAAGCCCGTGCCGACCATGCTGCCCGACTAAACTACAATCTTCTACACTTCCTGAGTCCGTATCCCTCTATTCCCATCCTAATCATGTATTTGTCAAGATGCCCCTTAAATGTCACTATCGTCCCTGCTTCCACCACCTCCTCCGGAAGCGAGTTCCAGGCACCCACTACCCTCTGCGTAAAAAACTTGCCTCGTACATCTACTCTAAACCTTGCCCCTCGCACCTTAATCCTATGCTACCTAGTAATTGACCCCTCTATCCCGGGGAAAAGCCTCTGACTATCCACTCTGTCTATGCCCCTCATAATCAGGTCGCCCCTCAACCTCCTTCATTCCAGTGAGAACAAACAGGAGTTTATTCAACTACTCCTCATAGCTAATGCCCTCCATACCAGGCAACATTCTGGTAAATCTCTTCTGCACCCTCTCTAAAGCCTCCACATCCTTCTGGTAGTGTGGCGACCAGAATTGAACACTATACTCCAAGTGTGGCCTAACTAAGGTTCTATACAGCTGCAACATGACTTGCCAATTCTTATACTCAATGCCCCGGCCAATGAAGGCAAGCATGCCGTATGCCTTCTTGACTACCTTCTCCACCTGTGTTGCCCCTTTCAGTGACCTGTGGACCTGTACTCCTAGATCTCGGACTTTCAATACTCTTGAGGGTTCTACCATTCACTGTATATTCCCTACCTGCATTAGACCTTCCAAAATGCATTACCTCACATTTGTCCGGATTAAACTCCATCTGCCATCTCTCCGCCCAAGTCTCCAAACAATCTAAATCCTGCTGTATCCTTTGACAGTCCTCATCGCTATCCGCAATTCCACCAACCTTTGTGTCGTCTGCAAACTTACTAATCAGACCAGTTACATTTTCCTACAAATCATTTATATATACTACAAACAGCAAAGGTCCCAGCACTGATCCCTGTGGACCACCACTGGTCACAGCCCTCCAATTAGAAAAGCATCCTTCCATTGATACTCTCTGCCTTCTATGACCTAGCCAGTTCTGTATCCACCTTGCCAGCTCACCCCTGATCCCGTGTGACTTCACCTTTTGTACTAGTCTACCATGAGGGACCTTGTCAAAGGCCTTACTGAAGTCCATATAGACAACATCCACTGCCCTACCTGCATCAATCATCTTAGTGACCTCCTCGAAAAACTCTATCAAGTTAGTGAGACACTATCTCCCCTTCACAAATCCATGCTGCCTCTCACTAATGCGTCCATTTGCTTCCAAATGGGAGTAGATCCTGTCTCGAAGAATTCTCTCCAGTAATTTCCCTACCACTGAAGTAAGGCTCACCGGCCTGTAGTTCCCTGGATTATCCTTGCTACCCTTCTTAAACAGAGGAACGACATTGGCTATTCTCCAGTCCTCCGGGACATCACCTGAAGACAGTGAGGATCCAAAGATTTCTGTCAAGGCCTCAGCAATTTCCTCTCCAGCCTCCTTCAGTATTCTGGAGTAGATCCCATCAGGCCCTGGGGACTTATCTACCGTAATATTTTTTAAGGCACCCAACACCTCGTCTTTTTGGATCTCAATGTGACCCAGGCTATCTACACACCCTTCTCCAGACTCAACATCTACCAATTTCTTCTCTTTGGTGAATACTGATGCAAAGTATTCGTTTAGTACCTCGCCCATTTCCTCTGGCTCCACACATAGATTCCCTTGCCTATCCTTCAGTGGGCCAACCCTTTCCCTGGCTACCCTCTTGCTTTTTATGGACGTGTAAAAAGCCTTGGGATTTTCCTTAACCCTATTTGCCAATGACGTTTCGTGACCCACTTCTAGCCCTCCTGACTCCTTGCTTAAGTTCCTTCCTATTTTCCTTATATTCCACACAGGCTTTGTCTGCTCCCAGCCTTCTAGCCCTGACAAATGCCTCCTTTTTCTATTTGACGAGGCCTACAATATCTCTCGTTATCCAAGGTTCCCGAAAATTGCCCTATTTATCCTTCTTCTTCACAGGAACATGTCGGTCCTGAATTCCTTTCAACTGACACTTGAAAGCCTCCCACATGTCAGATGTTGATTTGCCCTCAAACATCCGCCCCCAATCTATGTTCTTCAGTTCCCGCCTAATATTGTTATAATTAGCCTTCCCCCAATTTAGCACATTCACCCTAGGACCACTCTTATCCTTGTCCACCAGCACTTTAAAACTTACTGAATTGTGGTCACTGTTCCAGAAATGCTCCCCTACTGAAACTTCTACCACCTGGCCGGGCTCATTCCCCAATACCAGGTCCAGTACCGCCCCTTCCCTAGTTGGACTGTCCACATATTGTTTTAAGAAGCCCTCCTGGATGCTCCTTACAATCTCCGCCCAGTCTAAGCCCCTGGCACTAAGCGAGTCCCAGTCAATATTGGGGAAGTTGAAGTCTCCCATCACCACAACCCTGTTGTTTTTACTCTTTTCCAAAATTTGTCTACCTATCTGCTCCTCTATCTCCCGCTGGCTGTTGGGAGGCCTGTAGTAAACCCCCAACATTGTGACTGCACCCTTCTTATTCCTGATCTCTACCCATATAGCCTCACTGCCCTCGGAGGTGTCCTCCCGCAGTACAGCTGTGATATTCTCCCTAACCAGTAGCGCAACTCCGCCACCCCTTTTACATCCCCCTCTATCCCACCTGAGACATCGAAATCCTGGAACGTTTAGCTGCCAATCCTGCCCTTCCCTCACCAGGTCTCTGTAATGGCAACAACATCATAGTTCTAAGTACTAATCCAAGCTCTAAGTTCATCTGCCTTACCCATAATACTTTTTGCATTAAAACATATGCACTTCAGGCCACCAGACCCGCTGTGTTCAGCAACTTCTCCCTGTCTGCTCTGCCTCCGAGCCCCACTGTCTCTATTCCCTAGTTCTCCCTCAATGCTCTCACCTTCTGACCTATTGCTCCCGTGCCCACCCCCCTGCCATACTAGTTTAAACCCTCCCGTGTGACACTAGCAAACCTCGCGGCCAGGATATTTATGCCTCTCCAGTTTAGATGCAACCCATCCTGCTTATATAGGTCACACCTGCCCTGGAAGAGCTCCCAGTGGTCCAGATAACGGAAACCCTCCCTCCTACACCAGCTGTTTAGCCACGTGTTTAGCTGCTCTATCTTCCTATTTCTAGCCTCACTGGCACGTGGCACAGGGAGTAATCCCGAGATTACAACCCTAGAGGTTGTAATCTGTTGTTTTGGAGTAAATGTCTTCCCACACATTCATCAAGATCAACCAGGAGGGCACTTAATTTGTTTAACTGATTGCTTTAACACCTAGTCGACCTTAACAAAGCAGTTGCCTGAGACCCACATACCATCAATTGACAGCATGAACATCCTAATGATCAGCAGCGGCTTTTTTTTAGTGCCATATGATTTACATCAGAATGTAGAGGTAGAACTGAAGAAGCTGGAAGACCCAAGTGTTGTGTTATCAAGCCGGAGACGTTTACCGAATTGGCCACACCCATGGTCCCCGTTTTGAAACCAGACCGCACTGTGAGGATCTGCAGGGGCCTTAAATATACGAAGCTAGACCCAAGTCATGGTTATCAACAGCTGGAACGAGAAGACAACTCCAGAAATTCAGTTACAATAAATATCCACAAGGGGTTATGTCAGTACACTTGATTACCATTTGGTTTTGCATCAGCCTGTGCTATTTTTCAGGGCACTCTAGAGAGCCTGTTAACAGGAATTCCCAAAGTGGTGGGTATACTTGGTCGATGTCTTCATTACACGTGTGCCTCCCAAACAGCATGGGGCAAACCCTGGAGGAGGCCCTCAGTAAGTTTTAAAAAAGGCTGCCATACATTTAAAACACAAGGGGTGTATGCTTCAAGCTGATGAGGTTACATACCTTGGGTTCAAAGTGAATGCAAAGGGTTATGATTCCCTCAAGTCACGGTGAAAGTTAAGGGAGTGTTACACAAGAATGCAACTGAACTGAAGTCGTTCCTAGGAATGGAATTACTACAGAAGATTCCGGCCGAACGTACTGTTATGGGACAGGGTTTAGAGAATCCCAAGTGTATCATGGAGTTCACCTGACCCACAGCTTTTAATAGATTGTGGTTATGGGAGCACACAGACCTATTTTACAGGTGATGCAACAGAGATCTACAGTACTTTTAAATTCAAACAATGTTTATTTATGAAACCAGTTAACACTTTATAAACCCACAGTAAACATCTTAACAACTATCAACCCCAATAAATCCCCCAAAGAATACAGTACTCTATAAGTAACTCTTAATCTTTCCTTGCAACATCCATAAGACAAAAAAAAACTTTTTACAGGAAGACATCAGGTTTAACGTCTCTACAGAAACAGGTATTTTTAAATCACCAAAGGATCTGGAGATAATCTTTATACTGCAGAGAGAGAGAGAGAGAGACTAAGACACCTTCTTGCTGTGGCTGCAGCTATCCAGCTCTCAAAACAAAACTAAAACACACCCTGTAGCAGCCAGCCCAAAGCGAAAGTAAAAGCAGACAGACAGCCCAACTCCACCCACTCTCTGACATCACTGCAGCCATTGATAAATACCCATTTCTTAAAGGTATACCCACTTCAGCTATTTTATAAACACTCATTTCTTAAAGGTTCTCTCACATGACAGTACCAACTCTGGCCCCTTCACACCAGCTTTTAAAAAAGATCAACAATGGAAGTGGGGAGACATGCAGAAAGAAGTGTTTGCCCAAGTCAAACAAGTTTTACAGTAGTTAACACTGCTCTTACACTTCAACCTGAGCAAGCCGTTATTCGTCACTTGTGAAGCCTCGACGTATGGAGTTGGAACGGTCCGATCCTATAGACTGACAGATGGGGTAGAGGGGCCAACTGCATTTCCTTCAAGGACCTTGTCCAGGGGCTGACAAAAAAGACTTGCAAATCGACAAAAAAAGCATGGCAGTCATTTGTGCAGTGTAGAAATTGCATCAGGACACCTACAGACAGCACTTCACCATCATATCAGACGACAAGTCATTGTTGGGGCTTTTCTGGGAGGATAAGCCAGTGCCGACTATGGCCTCGGCCAGAGTACAGAGATGGGCCTTGCTGTTCGCAGCATGCAGTTATGCTTTCCAGCATAGACTGGAACATAAGATCTCACATGCAGATGCACTTAGCCGCCTCACTGCCACAGATCATACCGTCACCGCATGTTCCACAGACGATAACACCGGCTTTGTATTTATTGGACACCTTGCTCGTCTCAGCAGCCCACATTAAGTCATGGACAGTTAAGAGACCCATTGTTCTCGAAGATCAAGAAAATAATGCTGACAAGGTGGAACTTCGACAACGCAGCGCTTGGGCAAGGCAGAACAAATGAAGCCATATTGTCATGAGAATGTCGCTTTAAGAAATGTTTGGCTGCTCATATTACTGCAGTGATGTCAGAGTGTGACTTTTATGAGTTTAAATCACCCAAATGATCCAGAGATAGTCTTTCATGGCAGAGATCACAGCAGATCCAGCTCACTGCAAATACAGACACAAACCCAAGCTCTTTTCAAACTGAAACTAAAAACTGCAAAATGGCTGATCTAAAACCCAGCTCCCCCCACACTCTGACATCACTGCATTTCTTAAAGGCACTCTCGCATGACACCTTCCAGAGGAAAAACGAACTGACCTGAAAGAGCTATTGATATCACGTGGGCAAGTTTGTAGAGATAAATTGGGAAGTACTAAAATGGCTACACATGATGTAGATGTGGGAAATGCTGTTCCAATCAAACAACATCCATACAGACTTAACCCGTTTAAATTGGCACAGGTTCACAAAGAGATTGAGAGAATGCTTAAAAATGGCATAATTGAAGTGGGTTCCAGGCAATGGAGCTCACCCATAGTGATGGTACCAAACCAGACGGTACCCAACGGTTGTGTGTGGACTATAGAAAGGGTAATGCAGTTACAAGAACGGACTCTTATCCTATCCCACGTTTGGAGGATTCCATTGAGAAAGTGGGACCATCAGCTTTTATTTCCAAACTGATTTACTTAAAGGTTATTGGCAGGTACCTTTATCCGAAAGGGCGAAGGAGATTTCAGCTTTTGTGGCTCCAGATGATACATACCAATTCAAAGTTATGCCATTTTGGATGAAAAACACCCCAGCCACATTTCAACGGTTAACTAACAAAGTTGTTTCAGGATTACCCAATTGTGTAATGTACATCGACGATCTGGTAATTTTCAGCCAGACATGGAAAGAACATTTAAAACATCTGATAGAGTTACTCGATCAACTTCAGGAGGCGGGTTTGGTGATAAACCTAGCCAAAAGTGAACTTGGAAATGCCCAAGTCATTTTCCTTGAGGAGTTTCCGATACCCTCAAGACGAAAGGAAATCATGCGATTTCTTGGCATGAGTGGATTTGATTGAACATTTGTGCAAAAGTGTTGTAGCGTGATTGCTCCACTGCTGGACTTGCTGAAGAAACGTCGAAGATTTCAGTGGACAGCAGAGTTTCAACATGCATTTGACTGCCTGAAAGCTGTGATAACCAATGCTCCTGTGTTGGAGAATTACAAGGGACTCTGTGATCAGAATGAACTATCTGGATCACTGGGAGCTCTTCCGGGGCAGGTGTGACCTATACAAGAAGGATGGGTTGCATCTAAACTGGAGGCGCATAATATCCTGGCCGCGAGGTTTGCTAGCGTCACGCGGGAGGATTTAAACTAGTATGGCAGGGGGGTGGGCACGGGAGCAATAGGTCAGAAGGTGAGAGCATTGAGGGAGAACTAGGGAATTGGGCCAGTATGGCTCTGAGGCAGAGCAGACAGGGTGAAGTTGCTGAACACAGCGGGTCTGGTGGCCTGAAGTGCATATGTTTTAATGCAAGAAGTATTACGGGTAAGGCAGATGAACTTAGAGCTTGGATCAGTACTTGGAACTATGATATTGTTGCCATTACAGAGACCTGGTTGAGGGAAGGGCAGGATTGGCAGCTAAACATTCCAGGATTTCGATGTTTCAGGCGAGATAGAGGGGAATGTAAAAGGGGTGGCGGAGTTGCGCTACTGGTTAGGGAGAATATCACAGCTGTACTACAGAGGACACCTCAGAGGGCAGTGAGGCTATATGGGTAGAAATCAGGAATAAGAAGGGTGCAGTCACAATGTTGGGAGTTTACTACAGGCCTCCCAACAGCCAGCGGGAGATAGAGGAGCAGATAGGTAGACAAATTTTGGAAAAGAGTAAAAACAACAGGGTTGTGGTGATGGGAGACTTCAACTTCCCCAATATTGACTGGGTCTCACTTAGTGCCAGGGGCTTAGACGGGGCAGAGTTTGTAAGGAGCATCCAGGAGGGCCTCTTAAAACAATATGTAGACAGTCCAACTAGGGAAGGGGCGGTACTGGACCTGGTATTGGGGAATGAGCCCGGCCAGGTGGTAGAAGTTTCAGTAGGGGAGCATTTCTGGAACAGTGACCACAATTCAGTAAGTTTTAAAGTGCTGGTGGACAAGGATAAGAGTGGTCCTAGGGTGAATGTGCTAAATTGGGGGAAGGCTAATTATAACAATATTAGGCAGGAACTGAAGAACCTAGATTGGGGGCGGATGTTTGATGGTAAATCAATATCTGACATGTGGGAGGCTTTCAACTGTCAGTTGAAAGGAATTCAGGACCGGCATGTTCCTGTGAGGAAGAAGGATAAATACGGCAATTTTCGGGAACCTTGGATAACGAGAGATATTGTGGGCCTCGTCAAAAAGAAAAAAAAGAGGCATTTGTCAGGGCTAAAAGGCTAGGAACAGACTAAGCCTGTGTGGAATAGAAGGAAAGTAGGAAGGAACTTAAGCAAGGAGTCAGGAGGGCTAGAAGGGGTCACGAAAAGTCATTGGCAAATAGGGTTAAGGAAAATCCCAAGGCTTTTTACACGCACATAAAAAGCAAGAGGGTAGCCAGGGAAAGGGTTGGCCCACTGAAGGATAGGCAAGGGAATCTATGTGTGGAGCCAGAGGAAATGGGCGAGGTACTAAACGAATACTTTGCATCAGTATTCACCAAAGAGAAGGAATTGGTAGATGTTGAGTCTGGAGAAGGGTGTATAGATAGCCTGGGTCACATTGAGATCCAAAAAGACGAGGTGTTGGGCGTCTTGAAAAATATTAAGGAAGATAAGTCCCCAGGGCCTGATGGGATCTACCCCAGAATACTGAAGGAGGCTAGAGAGGAAATTGATGAGGCCTTGACAGAAATCTTTGGATCCTCACCGTCTTCAGGTGATGTCCCGGAGGACTGGAGAATAGCCAATGTTGTTCCTCTGTTTAAGAAGGATAGCAAGGATAATCCAGGGAACTACAGGCCGGTGAGCCTTACGTCAGTGGTTGGGAAATTACTGGAGAGAATTCTTCGAGACAGGATCTACTCCGATTTGGGAGCAAATGGGCGTATTAGTGAGAGGCAGCATGGTTTTGTGAAGGGGAGGTTGTGTCTCACTAACTTGGTTGAGTTTTTCAAAGAGGTCACAAAGATGATTGATGCAGGTAGGGCAGTGGATGTTGTCTATATGGACTTCAGTAAGGCCTTTGACAAGGTCCCTCATGGTAGACTGGTACAAAAGGTGAAGTCACACGGGATCAGGGGTGAGCTGGCAAAGTGGATACAGAACTGGCTAGGTTATAGAAGGCGGAGAGTAGCAATGGAAGGATGCTTTTCTAATTGGAGGGCTGTGACTCGTGGTGTTCCGCAGGAATCAGTGCTGGGACGTTTGCTGTTCCTGGTATATATATATATATACCGGATAGCGATGAGGACTGTCAGAGAATACAGCAGGATTTAGATTGTTTGGAGACTTGGGCGGAGAGATGGCAGATGGAGTTTAATCCGGACAAATGTGAGGTAATGCATTTTGGAAGGTCTAATGCAGTTAGGGAATATACAGTGAATGGTAGAACCCTCAAGAGTATTGAAAGTCAAAGAGATCTAGGTGTACAGGTCCACAGGTCACTGAAAGGGGCAACACAGGTGGAGAAGGTAGTCAAGAAGGCATACGGCATGCTTGCCTTCATTGGCCGGGGCACTGAGTATAAGAATTGGCAAGTCATGCTGCAGCTGTATAGGACCTTAGTTAGGCCACACTTGAGTATAGCGTTCAATTCTGGTCACCACACTACCAGAAGGATGTGGAGGCTTTAGAGAGGGTGCAGAAGAGATTTACCAGAATGTTGCCTGGTATGGAGGGTATTAGCTATGAGGAGCGGTTGAATAAACTCGGTTTGTTCTCACTGGAATGAAGGAGGTTGAGGGGCGACCTGATAGAGGTCTACAAGATTATGAGGGGCATATAAGATTGAGGGACATAGACAGAGTGGATAGTCAGAGGCTTTTCCCCAGGGTAGAGGGGTCAATTACTAGGGGGCATAGGTTTAAGGTGCGAGGGGCAAGGTTTAGAGTAGATGTACGAGGCAAGTTTTTTACGCAGAGGGTAGTGGGTGCCTGGAACTCGCTACCGGAGGAGGCGGTGGAAGCAGGGACGATAGTGACATTTAAGGGGCACCTTGACAAATACATGAATAGGATGGGAATAGTGGGATACGGACTCAGGAAGTGTAGAAGATTGTAGTTTAGTCGGGCAGCATGCTCGGCACGGGCTTGGAGGGCCGAAGGGCCTGTTCCTGTGCTGTACTTTTCTTTGTTCTTTGTTCTGAAGTATCTGACTTTAAAGAGAAATGCCGAGGCTTAGAGAAATGGATAGATCGTGCAGAGACCTTCTTGTTCAAAGAGACTGTCAATCAATAAGGATTTCAGTTGGAGGAAGAAAAAAAACATGGACTATATTATTATACCTGTTTGCGTGTTTGTTTTTTGAAACAAAAAGTATATTTACTGTGTGCATTTCTTAAAGGATAGTGAAAAGGTGAAAAATGAAACCATCTTGAAGTTGAAGTTGATGGGTTTTTTTTTCTTGGGGGGTGGTGTCATGAGAATGTCGCTTTAAGAAATGTTTGGCTGCTCATATTACTGCAGTGATGTCAGTGTGGGTGAAGCTGGGCTGTCAGCTTTTTACTTTCGTTTTCAGCTGTTTGCTGCAGGGTGTGTTTTAGTTTTGTTTTCAGTGTGGCAGCTGAACACAGACAGAGCAGCTGTACTGTTGATCTCTCTGACATGAAGAGACTATCTCTTGACAATTTGGTGAATTCAGAATTATACATGTTTTCGGTCGTGACTTTAACCTGATGTGCTTCTGTTTAAAGGCGTGTTGTTTTTTTTTTTTTTAAAGTTTTCTGGATGTTAAAAGGACAGCTTACGGATTGCTTAGTGTTGTATTCTTTGGGGGTTGTATTTGAATTCATGGTTGCTAAGTTGTTCACTATTTGTTTTAAAAATGAATTCATAGAATAAATATTGTTTTGCTTTAAAAAATAATTTTCCATTTCTGCTATACCACACCTGTAGAGTGGGCCGTGTGCTCCCCATACAACAATCTATTAAAAGTTGTGGGTCAGGTGATCTCTATGATACACTTTGGGGTTCTCTAAACCCTGGCCCATAATAATATTTGCAACAGAGGGACGAGATAATCCAGGACAATGGCCACGGCACCAAGAGTTGTATGATGCCCACCCTGGCCAGAAGCCTTGTCTGGTGGCCTGACATGGTTTAGCAAAATTGAACAAATGGTTGGGCAGTGAGAATGGTCAGATCCAGCAAGCATTACCACCGCCAGCGAACATGCACCCTTGGGAGTGGCTGGGCCATCCATGGTCACGGCTTCACATAGATTTTGCTGGGCCTTTTTTGGGGCACATGTTCCTAAACCTAGTCGATGCCCATTCCAAGTGGCTGGACGTTCAGCTCATGAGATTCACCACAGTTACATCTACCATTGACAAACTGAGGCAGATCTTTGTGTTGCATGGTCTTCCCCAAGTGTTGGTTTCAGACAATGGAACGGCATTCACGTCTGACGAATTTCAGACTTTTGTCAAGTCTCATGGCTCAGATGCTGGGCAACTCAGTCGGGAGGGACAGCTTCCCCAAGCCACCGGAGATCGACAGGGTACACAGATCACTCTGACGGAAGCCCAAGGTGGGGGAACAGCCAAGGGTAATAATTGCCCAATTGCATAGATAAAAGGATCAGGAGAAGATCCTGCGGTGGGCAAGGCAGACGAAGGCAAGCAGCTAGGAAGTACATAGAATAAGAATACACCAGGACATCGGGGCAGTCCTGGCAAAGCGCAAGGCCGAGTCAAACCACCAGGCAAAATCGGCCCTGTACAAAAGTGGAGTGAAATTTAGAATGCTATTCCCAGCCAGGCTCTGGGTTACATTCCAAAAGAAGGAACATTATTGAATATTATTTCAACACCCCGACAGAGGCGGACGAGTTCATGCGGATGAACGGCCTGAACAAGGGGCAGACAAGACAGCATTGAGGACGAAGCAGAGGAGTAAAAGAGAAAAGAACTGTGATGGACTTATACAAGTTTGCGTGGGAGAGAACTGCCTCGCTTGGAGCCAAATATCAGACCACAGGGAAGAGGAGACAGATAGAGGGAACAGCTATCTGGTGGGCACAGGAAAGAGGTAAGATCAGCCCCGGGAGGGAGACCATCACACCAGCAGGGAAAACTAGCGCTCGACAGCATGAAAGCAAAGGGGGCCGCGGCGCACCTTCCTGCAGGAAGGGAACGTCTGCCAGAAAGGGGGGGGTGGGCGTGCAGGAGTAGAAGCAGGGACAGAAGGGGGGAATACAAGGACAAGAAAGGGATGGGTTTCAGATTGGCTTCAGCAGGTAAGGTGCAGGTTGGGGGACCTTTGAACTTTGAAGGGTCCCTAAATAAAGGGAAACCCCAGAGTGCAGGGGGCACCCACGTGGCGTACACACAGCTGGCGGCCATGTTTGGTGCCTCCTGGACAAATGGAAACCCCAGAGCACAGGGCTCCGCCTCATGGTGAGAATGGCAACCATGGCCATTTTGGATGGCCCCCTAACAAAGGGAAACCACGGAGTACAGGGGCGGTGCCACCAGGTAAGTATGGTTGATCCTGCAGGAAGTGTGGGGGGGGGGGGTTTAAAAAAAAAAACCACCAGGAATATCACCTTTAACTGTGTACAGGACCCACTGACGGCCTGATCAAACCCCAGAATGGGGAAAAAGACAGGCATGGTGAGGGAACTTGAAAGGTTCATGGAGCAGATAGGGGCAGTGGACAACTTACTCCAGTACAAAACCAGTATTCACCAGTACCCGTATCAAAGATGATTGATGCAGGTAGGGCAGTGGTTGTTGTCTATATGGACTTCAGTAAGGCCTTTGACAAGGTCCCTCATGGCAGACTGGTACAAAAGATGAAGTCACACGGGATCAAGGGTGAGCTGGCAAGATGGATACAGAACTGGCTAGGTTATAGAAGGCGGAGAGTAGCAATGGAAGGGTGCTTTTCTGATTGGAGGGCTGTGACTAGTGGTGTTCTGCAGGGATCAGTGCTTGGACCTTTGCTGTTCCTAGTATATATAAATGATTTGTAGGAAAAGGTCATGTTGCAGCTGTATAGAACCTTGAGATGAAGGAAAGCCACTGAAGCAGCGCGGTAACACAGTTGCTTCACAGCTCCAGGGTCCCAGGTTCGATTCCTGGCTTGGGTCACTATCTGTGCAGAGTCTGCACGTTCTCTGCGTGGGTTTCCTCCGGGTGCTCCGGTTTCCTACCACAGTCCAAAGATGCGCAGGTTAGGTGGATTGGCCATGCTAAATTGCCCTCAGTGCCCAAAAAAGGGTTAGCTGGGGTTACTGGGTTACGGGGATAGGGTGGAGGTGTGGGCTTAAGTGGGGCGCTCTTTCCAAGAGCCAGTGCAGACTCAGTGGGCCAAATGGCCTCCTTCTGCACTGTAAATTCTATGATTCTATGAAGCAGCCCACTCACTAATCTAGGTTGCCTATCAATCACTGGATTAGGTCTATAGGAAGCATACAGGGATTAAAGTAGATATTTCCAGTTGACTAAAAAGGCATTCCATAAGTACTATAGTTTATGTGCTCCTTGCATTTTTGCTACTTCCATTTTTTACATTCCTCTCCTGAAGTTGCTGACGCATCATGTGGTCTTGTTGCATGGGTGCGGGTCATTGTGGTCGTGGTTACTGCAAACAGGTGTGAGAATCCCACAATCAATACAACCTGGCTTTGAAATTTTAAAACTGATCATTATATCTGACTAAACATTAGAAACAATGGATACTACAAGTGGATTCTAAGGTATTGTGTGACAAATGGGGTTCCCCAGGTGGCACAGTGGTTAGTACTGCTGCCTCACGACGTCGAGAACGCGGGTTCGATCCCGGCCCTGAGTCACTGTCCGTGTGGAGTTTGCACATTCGCCCCGTGTCTGCGTGGGCCTCACCTCCGCGACCCATGGATGTGCAGGCTAGGTGGATTGGCCACACTAAATTACCCCTTCATTTGAAAAAACAAGAATTGGACACTTTAAATTTTAAAAAAAGGGGGATTCCCAAACATGGTACAAATATCCTTGGGAATACATAGACATCCCCAGGGGTAATGCGGGAGGAGTAGTCTAATGGTGCATTTAAGGTCTACTACATATAGTTAATAATTTTTGTCCTCATTTTTATTTTTAGTTCATTAATATTTCATTGCGTCTATAAAGAAAAAAAAGTTTGAAGGGGAATGCTCCCTGGTGGATGTTTGTTCTGCCACTTGTATTCCAAAAAGCAAAGAAATGAAGAAAGCTGGGACAGACTGACAGATTAGTCCCTAGAGTCAGATCTCTGTTATCTGATCGCCAACAATCCTTCACTCCACAACGAGTCCACAGGTCACTGAAAGGGGCAACACAGGTGGAGAAGGTAGTCAAGAAGGCATACGGCATGCTTGCCTTCATTGGCCGGGGCATTGAGTATAAGAATTGGCAAGTCATGTTGCAGCTGTATAGAACCTTAGTTAGGCCACACTTGGAGTATAGTGTTCAATTCTGGTCGCCACACTACCAGAAGGATGTGGAGGCTTTAGAGAGGGTGCAGAAGAGATTTACCAGGATGTTACCTCGTATGGAGGGCATTAGCTATGAGGAGAGGTTGAATAAACTTGGTTTGCTCTCACTGGAACGAAGAACATTGAGGGGCGACCTGATAGAGGTCTACAAAAGTATGAGTAGCATAGACAGAGTGGATAGTCAGAGGCTTTTTCCCCAGGGTAGAGGGGTCAATTATTAGGAGGCATAGGTTTAAGGTGCGAGGGGCAAGGTTTAGAGGAGATTTTTTCTTTACACAGAGGGTAGTGGGTGCCTGGAACTCGCTGCCGGAGGTGGTGGAAGCAGGGACGATAGTGACGTTTAAAGGACATCTTGACAAATACATGAATAGGATGGGAATAGAGGGATGCGGACCCCGTAAGTGCAGAAGATTTTAGTTTAGATGGGCAGTATGGTCGGCACAGGCTTGGAGGGCTGAAGGGCCTGTTCCTGTGCTGTACTTTTCTTTGTTCTTTTGTATCAGCTTCTTTTCAGTGCTTCCAGAAATAGTAAGAAGTCTTAGAACACCAGATTAAAGTCCAACAGGTTTGTTTCGAACCGCTAGCTTTCGGAGCACTGCTCCTTCCTCAGATTCACCCAAGGAAGGAGCAGTGCTCCGAAAGCTAGTGGTTCGAAACAAACCTGTTGGACTTTAATCTGGTGCTCCAAGACGTCTTGCTGTGCTCACCCCAGACCAACACCAGCATCTCCACATCATGGCTTCCAGAAATAGTAAGAGCAGAATACTCCGTGATAGTCATCTCCAAACACGCTCCACATTACATGGATGGGAGATTGGAGATGGGCCGTGCCCAACACTCCGCATGGAGGTTGGACTTGGCACTCTTGGCCTACGTGGTCTTCGGCCAGAAAGCATCACAGGCCATAGGTGAATACACTACTATCAACCAGAATGGGGAAGTTTCACCTTCCACGTACAGGTACTGAAGGTGATGATTAGGGGAGAGATTATAGCCTACAAGACACGTAGAGATAGAGAAGAGAGGGCAACTCGGCGACAACTGATCGACTCCATCCTGGAGATCGACAGAAGATACTCAAAGACCGTAGGGTTTCTGGCGTAAAGGAAAAAGCTACAAATGGACTTTAACCTATCCACCAGGACTGCAGTGCACCAACTCTGCCAGGCACGGGGGACTTTTTATGAACGTGGAAAGAAGGCTAGCTGCCGGTTAGCTCACCAGCGGAGAAAGCAGGCAGCCATGAGGGAGATAGCCCAGGCAAAAGACAGCAGAGGCGGATTAGTAGCCGAACCAAAAAAAGGTCAATCAAGCATTTGAGGCCTTCTACCGGGGACTGTACACCTCCAAGCACCCCAACGGGGACACGGGGATGAAACAGTTCCTCAATGTACTGGACATGCCAGTCGTGGGGGCGACAGATGGAGGGAGCTGGAAGCACCAATTGAACCGGGTGAGGTCATGGAGGGCATCAACTCCATGCAGGAAGGGAAGGCGCCGGGACCTGGACTTCTATAAACAATTTGCACCAGCTCTTGCCCCGCACCTCTGGGAGATGGTTGCAGACTCACTGACAAGGTGCTAACACAGGCCACCAGATCGCTAATACCCAAAAAAGACAGAGAACCGACGGAATGCGCATCATATAGACCCATTTCACTGCTTAATGTGGATGCGAATGTACTCACAAAAGTCCTGGCCAAAACACTGGAGAACTGCGTACCAGAAGTGATCGCAGAGGACCATACGGGTTTTGTCAAGGGTAGACAGCTAACTGCGAACATCAGACAGCTGCTGAATGTGATACTGACCTCAACCGGGGAGACACACCAGAGGTGATTGTCTCCCTGGAAGCAGAAAAGGCCTTCGGCAGAGTCGAATGGAAGCACCTCATTGAGGTACTGGAGCGGTTTGGGCTAGGGATGGGGTTCACACAGCTGGAAGGTCTACGTTTAATAAACTAGCCCAGAAAAAAATCCATTACCTGGGGATCCAGATAGCCCACGATTGGACATGGATCCACAAGTGGAATCTGACCAGTCTGGCAGAGGAAGTCAAAAAGGACCCACAAAGATGGGATGCACTCCTCTTACTCTGGCAGGGAAAGTCCAGACGATCAAGATGAACGTACTGCCAAGGTTCCTCTTCCTGTTCAGATCCATACTGATCTTCATCCCTAAGCCCTTTTCCCAAAGAATAGATGAAATGATTATGGCATTTGGATGGGGCGGGAGGGGGAAGGAGGTAATCCAAGAATCCCCAAGACAACACTGCAGAGAAGCAGCATGGGTGGTCGAGCGCTTCCAAACTTGCAATACTACCACTGGGTAGCCACAGCCGAGAGGTTGAGGGGACGGGTAAGGGAACAGAGCGAGGAATGGGTGAGGATGAAGGAGTCCTCCTGCATGGGAATAACCCTTTGAGCCCTCGCCACGACAGCGCTCCCATCCCACATCCAGCCTAGTGGCGGTAGCAACGCTAAAAATTTGGAACCAGATGAGACAACACTTCGGCTTAACCGAGGTGTCCACCATGGCCCCCATCTGCGGTAACGACAGACTCCCACCAGCCATTCTAGATTCCACCTTTTAAGGAGGTGGAGACGGGTTGGAAGGACGCTCGTGATTAGGAACTTCTACATGATGGACAGACTTGCAACTTTGAACGAGCTGACGGAGAGACAGGAACTGCCGAACGGACAGGAGCTCCAACATTTACAAATCAAAAACTTTCTCCGCAAGGAGACAAGGTACCCTAGGACCCCGGCGACACAATGCTGGAGGAACTACTACACAAACAGTATGGAGAAAAGGAACTGTGGGGACATATAGGGACGACGTTTAGAAAGGGCGAGAACACCAGACGGAGCATGACAGAAACGGGAGGGGGAACTAGGGACGGGAGTAGGATGGAGACTCTGGAGCGAAGCACTAAGTCGGGCCAACTCAAACTCCTCCTGCGCAAGGCTAAGCCTCATGCAGTTTAAAGTGGTGCACAGAGCACACCTGACAAGAACCCGCACGAGAGGGCAGCACGGTGTCGCAGTGAGTTAGCCTTGCAGCCTCACGGCGTCGAGGTCCCAGGTTCGATCCTGGATCTGGGTCACTGTCAGTGTGGAGTTTGCTCATTCTCCCTGTGTTTGCGTGGGTTTCGCCCCCACAACCCAAAAATGTGCAGGCTAGGTGGATTGGCCACACTAAATTGCCCCTTAATTGGAAAAAAAATGAATTGGGTACACTAAATTTATTTTAAAAGAGAACCCGCACGAGCAGCTTCTTCTGGAGTTGGAGGACAAATGTGAACAGTGCCATGGAGGTCCGGCCAACCACACCCACATGTTCTGGGCCTGCCCCAAACTTGTCGGTTCTGGACAGCCTTCTTCGAGGCAATGTCCAAGGTTGTGGGGTGAAGGTGGAGCCATGACTGAAAGTGTCAGTCTTTGGGGTATTGAACCAGCCAGAACTTCACATGGCGAAGAGGGCCGATGACCTCGCTTCCTTAATCGCCCGCCGGAGAATTCTGCTCGGCTGCCAATCAGCAGCACCACTCACAGCTGCAGACTGGCTGACAGACCTGTCAGAATTTCTCCATCTGGAGAAGATAAAGTACACCATCCGAGTGTCAGGCGAAGGCTTCCACAAAGCGTGGAGGCAATTCATCAGCCTGTTCCAAGTCCTGTTCCAAGCCAATAATGATTAGGAAAGGAGGGGGGAGGGCAGCACAGTGGTGCAGTGGTTAGCATTGCTGCATCATGGCGCTGAGGTCCCAGGTTCGATCCCGGCTCTGGGTCACTGTCCGTGTGGAGTTTGCACATTCTCAGTGTTTGCGTGGGTTTCACCCCCACAACCCAAAGATTTGCAGGTGAGGTGGATTGGCCTCAATAAATTGCCCCTTAATTGTAAAAAATGAATTGGGTACTCTAAATTTATAAATAAAAAGGAAAGGAGGGGGGGGCACAAAAAGGGAGGAACCCAAGGAAATACCAGGAGTGTACCCAGGGAAAGATTGAAGAGGGGGCAAAGCCATAGGAACAAAAATAAGACAAAAGATATATTATAACATCTATGGAGGAAGGAAAGGGCCTAAGACAGAGCCCGAATAACAGAAAAGGGGAGTGCCTAAGAAAGAAAAACATGTAACTTATAAATAATAAACATTTCAATCATCTCCTGTGTAATGTACAAATGTAAAATTCAATGAAAATATTTATTTAAAAAAGTCTCATGGCATCTATCATGTGAGGTTGGCCCCCTAACATTCGGCCTCAATTGAGTTGGCAGAGCAAGTCATGCAGACATTCAAAGCTTCCATGAAAAAGCAGACTCATAGGCCAATGGCAAGGCTTTTGTCATCTTACAACAGCACACCTCATGCCACCACCAGGGTCACGCCTGCAGAGTTGCTAATGGGTCGGCGCTTGCATACCATTTTGATTTGGTGTTCCCAAATTTATTGGGGAGGGTGAAGCTTGGCAAAGCCTCTCAGAAAGAGTATCATGACTCTCAAGGTACAGATCATTTAATGTTGACAGCGTCATTTTG
The DNA here is from genome assembly GCF_047496885.1 of Scyliorhinus torazame. Taxonomy (NCBI): domain Eukaryota; kingdom Metazoa; phylum Chordata; class Chondrichthyes; order Carcharhiniformes; family Scyliorhinidae; genus Scyliorhinus; species Scyliorhinus torazame. The sequence continues at coordinate 56,703,178 of NC_092724.1, forward strand.
GTGGCAGTCCTGCCTGGGTGCCAAGGAGAGTTGTAGAGCAGACAGGGCCACTTTCACATGTGGTGGAAGCATCGAGTAAAGAAGCACGTTGACCACTTACACAAGAGGGAGTACAACAACTCCAGGAGACCAACAACTGAGTTCCACATCAAGCTCATACGTACCAGTCCCTGGACCAGAGATTTCCACTCCCTTGGTGGGGCCAAGATAGCGTCTGGCTTCAGTGACTGAGACAGAAAAAGGGGCCGACAAAGGCTTAGATCCAGGACATGGTAAGCATGTCCGCTACATCAATGGAGTCTGTGTCATTGACTGCCAAAGAACTCCTGACAGAGTTGCAGTGTTCCACAGGGATCTGGAAGTCTCCGGACAGACTGACATAATGAACGGTCTTGCCTGGTGTCCCTTCTGTAATACTGCAGTTTCTCTTCCTGTGTGTTAATTTTTTTTCTCTGCTTTATCATATGTGGTCTCAGGAGATGACTGGGGAGGGGTGGACAAAGAGTGTGGAGATGTGGCCCCTTTGATTTGCAATCCTTTGTCGGCCACGTGGAAGTTGGAGTTGTTGGAGCGCAGGACGCGGCTGTGAGGTTGGCAGTTGGAGCCGAAGGTCGTTTGGAGTAGACCAATATAGTTGTGCTGTTAACACCCTTAAATGTACATAGTTGCTCGTTATCAACAAATCCTTTCATTCAATACATGCCACATTGGGTCGTCTCAAGTTCTGACATATACAATATGCTAACCTCGAGTTACAAAGAGCATAAACCATTTTGTGCTTGCAAGAATCAAATCCACTTAATGTTGTGTGTAAACTACGACTATAATAAGAAATACAGCTGACTGGGAATTTTCAATTTAATTCATTTAGGTACGAATGATCATTTATTTAGGGTGACACAGTGGCGCAGTGGTTAGCACTGCTGCCTACAGTGCTGAGATTAGATTCCAGCCCTGGGTCACTGTCCGTGTGGAATTTACACATTCGCCACGTGTCTGCGTGGGTTTCACCCCCACAACCCAAAGATGTGCTGGTTAGGTGGATTGGCCACGCTAAATTGCCCCTTAAATTGGAAAAAAATAACTGCGTACTCGTAAAAAAAAAAAATTTTAATGGTCATTCATTTAGTATTCTGGGCATTCAAATTAGTAATTGATTGATCAGAAAGTTATTAAAAACCTGTTCACAAATTTGTCTCAAATTACTAAATCAATCTAATTTCTCTGAATTGCAACTATTCCACTGAATCCAGAAGACAGTAATGTGTTTTGCCATTTCACTTACCCATACATAATCATGGCACTCTATGAAGGTTAGAGTGCTATAAAATGTGTTATACACATGCAAAAATTCAATCCATCAGGAGAGGAGTGCGCAACTATATCATATTATGCTTGCCAGGTCCTTGGCTTACTGTCGGTGATACGTCATCCTGTAGCCACCTGGGTTGGCCACTTCCCGACTTAAAATGGAGAACCACAAAGACTAAAGGGAAATTCAACCAACACAGGCAAAAACGAGCAAGTGCAGAAATCCTGTGTATTGGAACTTGCAAAAACCAGACAGCACTGAAACCAGCAGCCATCGGCATAGTAATGAGCGATTCCCAGGCACAATTGAAACACTCAAGGTGAATAAAGCCAAGCCAGACTCCTCGGCGCCAGCAGGAGCCAAGACAAAGGAACATTTAGGGACCGCCCAGCGATCAGGGAACAACTCCAGTATTGGGGAAATCAATCCAAGTGATCGGAACGCAGTCCAATCATTTGGAACCAGGTACGGGGTCCGCCCCGAAGCCCCTGGGGACTATAAAGTAAAGCCCCCCCAAGTTCAAACCGGTCTTCTTGGCAGGGTCGCTCAACAACGCGAATCAACCCCAGAGAGTGAACTGCCCAGCTGCCGCACCAACCAAGTAAGTCTCCAGTCAACGCTCACTACGAGATAGGCGCTCCGAGCTACAAGTCCATACCAGCTTTTGAATCCTGCAGACTCAGGACCTGAACGAAAGCCATTTGTTCCCCTGACCTGGTGGGCCAATTCCGAAGCTAAGTATAGGCCTTTTAGTGATAGAAATAGTCTAGAAAGTAGAGAGTTATATGCATAAGTAGTGACTTACTGTATATAATAAATGTGTTTTGATTTGAATCTTACTAATTGGTGTGTTGAGTTATTGATCAGTACTTGAACTTGAACATTGTGGTAGAACCATAAAGATACCTGGCGACTCTAGAGCAAAGGTTAAACAAACAGAGCAAATTACGAATTAAGAGCCAACCGAAAGTTAGCAACAATCCGGAGCTGTTTTCTCGGCAATGTGTCAGTGGTAGTTTGCCATGGCCTTCTATCCTCAAAGGCAGGGCGAGCAATGATCCCAAGTCTATTTCAGCTGAAGAGAAATCAACCAGTGCTGTTGGGCATTATTCTTGACCACATGCTAGCCATCTAGCCAGCTGAGCCAACGTCCTCCAGTCCCATAACCCGGGACACTGCGTGCCCCTCTCGCGCGTCTCCTATGTTCTTTCTTCCACCCAGAATTTCAGGCCCCATATTCTGGAATTACTTCCATAAACTTCTCCACACCTCGCCAACATTTTCAATAAACTGGTTTCTGACCAAGCTTATGGGCACTTATCCGAGTAACTCATATGACTTAAATTATGTTTGACGGCAGCATGGTGGAGCAGTGGTTAGCACTGCTGCCTCACTGCGCCGAGGTCCCAGGTTTGATCCCAGCTCTGGGTTACTGTCCATGTGGGTTTGCATATTCTCTCCATTTTTGCGTGGGTTTCGCCCCCACAGCCCAAAGATGTGCAGGGTAGGTGGATTGACCACTCCAAATTGCCCCTTAATTGGAATAAATGAATTGGGGACTCTTAAATTTTAAAAGAATATTCAAAAAATAGGCGTTTAATAAGACTCCTACAAAATTCCCTGGAACAATTTACTACACTAAGGGCATTATACAAACGCAAGTTGTTGTTACATTATAGCAGCAGGTTTAGAAAAAGATCAAAAAACAGTCAAACAAAAAAATACAACTAAAGGATGGCTAAGATTTTTTAAAAAGGGGAATCAAACCAGGTGAACTGCATTCAAATATTGGTAGGTGAAATGGCAATTGAATAATGGGAGGTCTTCAATGAGGAGATGGTTTGGGTAAAGACATTCGTCAAAAGAAGCATGGGATCAATTAGGGACCATCAAGGTCATCTTGGAGGCAGAGGAATGGCAGGGGTACTAAATGAACACTTTGCACCTGCCATCGCTAGAGAAGAGAATGCAGCTCTTGTCGCAGTAAACATTAAAAATCCTACATTACAAGTGACTACACTTCAAAAAGTACTTCACTGGCTGTAAACTCTTTGCAATGTCCAATGGTCATTAAAGCATTTTATATATGCAAATCATTTTTAAAAGGAGGTGGTGTTCACAACATTGGCTAGAATAAAAATAGGTAAATAGATCGGTTTACAGACTTTAAAAGAGGTTTGCCAAAAGACCACATGAGAATAATTAAAGCCCATCAGATAAAAAGGGATATTGACTGGATACAAAACGGACTGGATACAAAACTGACTAAGAGACAGAAAGCAGAGGACATGCATTAATCAGTGACTGATTAATTTTCAGACCAGTGGAAAGTATTGGGATCACTTCACATTGTGATAAAATTAGCGGCTTTGGTACAGGGTATAATTTCAATATTTTTAGGTGAAATGAAATTAGGAAATGTAGTAAACAAAAAAAAAAAAAAAAAGAGGATAGTAATAGACTTCAGAAGCACAGATTGGTGAAATGTGCAGATGCTTGGCAGAAGTCACAGTGAAGTATGAAGTCTCACATTTTAGTAGGAACAATCAGGAGATACAATAGAAACTAAATTGAAAAATCATCAAAGGGACTGCAGGTACAGAGAGAAATCTGAAATATGCAGATGATTAGTTGAGGGGGTTGCTGAAAAAAATTAGGATCCTTGGCTTTATTAATAGAGGAATTGGAGACATAGAAAAAGGCCAAATCTTTCATTAGTATGATCAATCTTGGGCACTGCTCTTTAGGAATGATATCAAGACCTGAAGGAAGGTGCAAAATAGATTTATAGAATGATACCAGGGTGAGGGCCTTAAAAATGCTGAGGCTGGAGAAACCGAGGTTGTTTTCCTACATTAAGCAAAATCATGAATAATTCTATTTTCTATTAAAACCATAGAATGGTTACAGCACAGGAAGTAGCCATTTGTCTAACGTGTACATGCAGACTCTGCAAGAGCAGTTTAGCTAATCCCACTCCCCTACCCTTTCCCCATGGCCCTGAAAATTTGGTTGTATATCCAATTCTCTTTTGAAACATATGACTGAATTGGCCGTCACCAAACTCTAAGGGAATGCATTCCAATCATAACCACACACTGCATAAAAAAGGTTTTCCATGTCATCATTGGTTCTTTCGCCAGTCACCCCTGGCTCTCAACCCTTCATAATTGGAAACTGTTCCACCCGATACACTGTCAAGGCCCCTCATATGATTTTGAGCACCTCTATCAATCTCCTCTCAACCTTGTCTTCTCGAAGGAGAATACACCCAGCTTCATCCACATAATTGATGTTTCTCACCCACAGAATCATTCTTGTAAATCCTTTCTGCAACCTCTCAAAAGCCTCTGAAATCACTCACGCCCTTCCTAAAGTTTGGTGCCCAGAATTGTTCCACCAATTTACAACTCAGTGTTTTATAAAGGGTTGTCATAAGTTCCTTGTTTTTGTACTCTATGCAATATTAATGAAGGAACACCATTACAGTTCCCCTCCAAGTCACTTACCGCCCTGACTTGGAATTATATCATCATTCCTTCATTGTCGCTGGGTCAAAATACCGAACACCTTTCCTAACAGCACTGTGGGTGTACCTACACCACATGGACTGCAGCTGCTCACATATGCAACTCATCACCACCTTCCCAAGGGCCATTAGGATGGGTAATAAATGCTAGCCTAGCCAGCACCACCCACATCTCATGAATGAATTATTTTTTTATTATTTTTTTTAAAGATCCAGTGCAGTAGCATGCACGCCTATCTATCCAGGAAAACCTTTTTTTTTTTTCAACAGAAATTTTCTTCTCCTTTGTCAAGTTTTTGAAACTCATAACTTTGAGGCTTTTGCTTTTCCAAGATTAATGCAAAGGATGCCACACTGGATATCTGTATGCTATTAAAAAATGTACTTTATAAGAAAGCAAGGTAATATTTGAAGGCTTCCTCCTGAGTGAACTACGCATTCTATGTCAAAGTATTCCTGTAGCACGATGTCTTTAAACACCTTGTGTTTTACATTCCATATAGGCTTTCATCACTTGAGATGTTTGGCTGCTAAATTGAAAATCCCTGGAGGTAAAGATTCAGATTAAATGTCTACAACAAAAGAACTATAATGAAATTTATCCAGGACACTTTATATCTGCAATTATTATTTTAGAATTCAGTGGAGTGATATGGATAATGCTTTCACCATATTGATTTCAAATTCTATTAATTACAACAGTAATGTTTCATTGTGAAAGTTAAATGCTTTAGAGTACAATCTTTCTGCTGAGGGATGGAGCATAAATGTGCCATACTAGTCGTTATTTCTAAACATGTTTCATCACACGAGTGGTAAATATCCCAAATCTAGCTGGATGGTTCCTACTATTGTCTGCTTTTTCTTTTCTTCTCATTTTGCTCATTCATATTTTCTTCATATCAATGTCATTCCTAAGCAACCATTCTATTCTTACCATCCAATTAACCTTTTTTCGGCCAAGCTTGTGTTGGCGACAACACAAAAGGCTGTGTTTTGGTATATTTTAGGATATTAGAAATGTAACAATGATATGTAATAATTACAGGGAACTTTAATTTTCATATAGGCTACTTTCCTTTGAGGAACAAAAGTTCTATTAAAAAAGTGGTCCGAACATAGACCATACAGTGCAGGAGGCCATTCGACCCATCGAGTCTGCACCGACCCACTTAAGCCCTCACTTCCACCCTATCCCCGTAATCCAATAACCCCTCCTAACCTTTTGGACACTATGGGCAATTTAGCATGGCCAATCCACCTAACCTGCGCATCTTTGGACTGTGGGAGGGAAACTGGAGCACCCGGAGGAAACCCATGCAGACACAGGGAGAACGTGCAGATTCCGCACAGTGAACCAAGCCGGGAATCAAACCTGGGACCCTGGAGCTGTGAAGCAACAGTGCTAGTCACTTGTACTACCGTGCTGCCCATAGCTAACTAGAGAAATTAAGGATAGTTTTAGATTAAAGGTGCAAACAATGTTGCCAAAAATAAATCCGAGATTTGCAAAGGTTTTAAAAATCAGAGGTAAACCAAGCAATTGATCATGAGGGTGTTACAAAAACAAAGGTAGTTTTAAGGGATTATTATTTTTATTGGGAAATATTAGAATTAAGATATAGTTTCAAGTGGCTTTAATTTAATTGTTTTGTATAAGGAGGGGTAAAGCCTGTTTGATTCATGCTGGACAAAATGTGGTTTGTATGTGTGGGGGTTGGGTCAATTCAAACTGTGCTTCTCTTGGGCTTATTGAGGGTTACAGCGTGAAGAGTAAATAGGTTGGCAGAAGTTGCAATGCTGCTTATCAACTGAGGGTCCGTGGAAAGACTTTCGAGTTTAGTTTTTAGCTGAATTTGTTGGCAGTTGAAGGAGGACACCAGGGAGCGAACAGATCTCAATTGTGCCAGAAGAAAGACTGGACAGGACAAGGGATCTGCAAAGAGGCAGACTTCCCAAAGAACCAGATACTGTCCTGATAACCAGGGAATTGGGACAGAGAGAATATCTTAGAAAGACGGAAGTTAAAAGTACAGAGACCAGGATATTGTTCAGTAGAATTTAAGGGAGAAGCAGACAAAGTGTTGCGGGTCAAAGTGGGAAAGTTGGGGCGTCATTCTCCGACACCCCGCCGGGTCGGAGAATGGCCGTTGGCCGCTGTGAATTCTGCCCCCGCCCCTGCCGAAGTCTCCGGTACCGGAGATTGGGCGGGGGCGGGAATCGGGCCGCGCCGGTTGGCGGGACCCCCCCCGCTCAATTCTCCGGCCCGAATGGGCCGAAGTTCCGCCCAGGAATTGCCTGTCCCGCCGGCGTAAATCAAAGCTGGTATTTACCGGTGGGACCAGGCGGCGTGGGCGGGCTCCGGGGTCCTGGGGGGGGGGGGGGCGCGGGGCGATCTGACCCCGGGGGGTGCCCCCACGGTGGCCTGGCCCGCGATCGGGGCCCACCGATCCGCGGGCGGGCCTGTGCCGTGGGGGCACTCTTTCCCTTCCGCCACCGCCACGGCCTCCACCATGGCGGAGGCGGAAGAGACTCACCCCACTGCGCATGCGCGGGAAACTGTCGGCGCCCGCTGACGCTCCCGCGCATGCGCCGCATTTCCGCGCCAGCTGGCGGGGCAACAAACGCCATTTCAGCCAGCTGGCGGGGCGGAAATCCCTCCGGCGCCGGCCTAGCCCCTCAACGTTGGGGCTCGGCCCCCAAAGATGCGGAGCATTCTGCACCTTTGGGCCGGTGCAATGCCCGTCTGATTGGTGCCGTTTTTGGCGCCAGTCGGCGGACATCGCGCTGTTGGGGGAGAATTTCGCCCCAGATTTCAGAGGTAAATCAAAAGTTTGATGTCATTTTCATAGAGTATGGGAATCGATAGTTAAAACAATTGTGAACAGTTTGCACAACAGTCAAGAGAAAGAAATCCTGAAGGATGTCAAAAGGAGCAATGTTTTAAAGGATCATTTGGAAAACCTGGACTGGATGTCAGATTGCAAGTCGCTAATGCAAAGCATTGTTGTGAACGAAGATTTCAAAGCATGTTTTTTTGAGCAGCATGTGGAAACTCTTGTGACAATCATCTGGGAGATTTTGAGGAGAAATCCACAGACATCAACTAGTTTAGAGCAGAGTGTGTAATTGGATAGAGCCAGTTTGTGTGTTCAGAGGGACTTTATGTTACTGAGACCATTGTTCCTTAAGATGGGTTTTAAAATCAGTGGGGGTTTTTTGTCTTTTTTTTCTCTTTTTAAATTTAGAGTACTCAATTTATTTTTCAAATTAATTTAGCGTGGCCAATCCACCTACCCTGCCCATCTTTGGATTGTGGGGGCGAAACACACGCAAACACGGGGAGAATGTGCAAACTCCACACGGATAGAGACCCAGAGCCGGGATCGAACCTGGGACCTCGGCGCCGTGAGGCAGCAGTGCTAACCACTGCACCAACGTGCTGCTGAGAAATCAGTGTTAAGCTTAAAAATAGTGTACATTTGTGACACCAAGGGGAGAACAAAGGAGTATTGTTTAATAATCCATCTTTTCATGTTTAATAAATGTCCTGTGACTGTTCTCCATGGCCTCCAAAGTGAAGTAACGGTTGCAGTCATGTGAGCCAGAGTTCCATTCGGAGATCTTCCTGACCAGTTATAAAACCAACAGGGATTGTATTGAGAAAGAAAATAGAAAATGAGAGCAAACTGCAAAAACAACTATAAAAATAGATGTTAAAACAGACACAAATGTGTAAAAGGAAGAGATTAGCAAAGTAAATTGCATTGGAGACTGTACAGTGAAGGTTCACTGAACTGGTCTGTCTTAATCTGACTTAACAAAAGACTCAAACACATATGGAAATTAGTGGGCAACCATGGGTCTAATGACTGTGATTAACAATGTAATTAATATTAGTAAAGGAACTGATTAAATTAATGGGACAAAAATCCAACAAATCCCCTTTACCCAAGGGTTTTAAAAGAGGTGGTTCCAGAAATAGAGACATTAATTAAGATCTTCCAGAGTTCTATAGATTCAAGAAGTTTCCATAGATTGGAAGGTATCAAATATAGCATCACTACTCAAGAAAGGAAAGAGAGAAAAAACGGAACTATGAACTTCAGCCCGACATTTGTCATGGACAAATTCTGAATCACGGCACTTGTAATATCATGATATGGTCAAGCAAAGTCAACATCATTTTATGAAAGGGAAATCATGATCAACAAATTTATTAGTTTGAAGGTGTAACTGATAGGTTAGATAAAGGGGAACCAGTGGGTGTAGTATATTTGGACCTTCGATAAAGTGCCACACAAGTTAGGGCTCATGTTTGCATGGAATGAGAATTGATAGTTAGAAAATAAATTAGCAATATTCATATTTATGGTTGTAGTTAGGATGGAAAGGTGCAACGAGAGGAGTTCCGCAAGGATCAATGCTTGGGCTTCCATTTAAGGTCTATATGAATAAATTAGGAGGAGTTTGTTATAGCCAGGTTGGCTGAGGATACAAAGTTACGTAGGAAATTAAGCTGTGAGGAGGGCATTATGTCAAGATGAAAATAAATCCAAAACTGTATATATAGAATTAAGTACACATCTCAAAACGTGATTGCTTTTTGCTATTTTTACAATTGATTTATTTTGAACCAAAGTCACAAGTCATGTGATCACAGGATTGGTCCCTTGTTCTGGAAGCCACCAACAGGTAGTATAAGAACAAAATAATTCTCTCTCATTAAAGTGGAATCTCACACCTGATTGTAAAGACATTATAATCACAAAGCCAGGGAACTCGCAGATTGAAGCTAGTTATGCCTGCAGAAACTTCTCACACAACTGGAACTATCCAGATCCATTTCAAATGGATATTTATTACTTGCATCTTGAAAAGCTTATCCCTCTAGCACAGTCAGAGAGGCTGCCTAGACAATGGCTTCTGGACACAGGAACCTCAATATGGGTAGTAACACTTCCAAAAGCTAATGGCTGGGACATGATCAGTCCCGAAATCAAAGCCAGTTCAACTCTAGATAAACATCAATATTGAAATCATTGTGGAGAAAAGTCACATGACTCAAAGTGACCATGTTGAAATCACTATATCCCTTTGAGGTCTGAAACCTCAAGTCTGTGGATTAACATCCAACTGGTGAACACCAAGAAGCAGAACTCCAGGCTGAAGAATAGCCTGCTCCTCGAAGCCCGTCTCTGTTGGAAGATTTCCTACCATTGCTTGCAGAACCGACCCAGTGTACCAACTCCATCCTGCAGTATCGGCACCAACCATAAAGTGAACTCTACAACGCCAATCTTCAGCCAGCTGAACTTGAGCTGCTACATGAAAGAACTCTTCATTGGACTCTGACAATCACAAGAACTAATATTCATTTCTGTGGTTCTTTAACTGTTACTATCTATAGTTTAAAATTTTATTTTCTTCAAACATGTGTAGTGGAGGGGTCATTGCAAACAATCCTTTCCTAAGTCTGAATGTGAAAAAACTAACCTTGCGAGTTGATCATAATACAAGTTTGGTGTGACTTGTTAGTAAATTAGATCACACAAACTAAGGTTTGCTGAAATGTGCCTGAGCCGATTTAAAATTAATTCAAAATACCATCTGCTTACAGACAGTTGGTGAGAGAAGTTCAGTTTTCTCTGCCCTGTCCACAACAATGTAGAAAGGCTGCAAAGAGATATAGGTCAGTTAAGCACCTGGGCAAAACATGACAGATTAAGTATAATGAGTAGTGCAAAACTATCCACTTTGGGATGATTCGAAAATTACAAGAGAAAGGCGTTAGATTGGTTAAGTTTTCAGAGGAATTTGGGTGTCCTGGTACATCAATCACAGAATGTTAACATGTAGCTACAGCAAAAAATTAGGAAGGTAAATTGTTTCCAGCTTTTGTTGCGAGGGGTTTGGAGTAAGAACTTCTTGCTGAAATTCAATAATTTAATAATCTTTATTGTCACAAGTAGGCTTAAATTAACACTGCAATGAAGTTACTGTGAAAAGCCCCTAGTCGCCACATTCAGGCGCCTGTTCGGGTACACAGAGAGAATTCAGAATGTCCAAATTACCCAACAGCAAGTCTTTCGGAACTTGTGGGAGGAAACCGGAGCACACGGAGGAAACCCATGCAGACACAGGTAGAACGTGCAGACTCCACACAGACAATGTCCCAAGCCAGAATCGAACCTGGGACGCTGGAGCTGTGAAGCAACAGTGCTAACCAGTGTGCTACCATGCCGCCCATAATTATATATTGTTTAGTGAAATTACAAGGGTGAGCTACTTTAATGTCACGAGCCACACCACTCATCATTGGGAGTGGTAGTTAAGCTTCACCCACTGCACAGCCTTATCTGTTAAATTGTCTGAATTGCAATTTAACATAAAACTGAAGGTAAATATTACTAATCTCTCCTTGCCACTAAACTTTTAAAACCAAATCAAATTTTAGGAATACAGCAAATATTTGTATTGCCCTTGAGCAGTGCGAGAGCATTAAAACATTTTGACTTCTTTGTTTTACTTTGGGCATCTCGTTGGATGACTTCACCACGGGTTACAGCAAGAGACAACAGTAATAAAGGCACATTTTTTGTTCACAATTCTGAAAACAAAGTTTTCTATCTCCCTATCCAGTCTTATTCACTACTTGCTGGGGGGTTACAGTACATGGATAAAACCTTTATTGATTCTTCTGCTGCATGCTATGCTTTGCCCAATGCAGTCATACCATGAAATCTCAACTTGCATAATATGACAAATCAGACTATGACTGATTGGCATGACACTGAATTCCAAAGAATTATATTCACGTGGCATAACTATTCCATCAAGATTGTGTGCGAGATCTGTTGCAGTTTTATAATTAAAGGCAGCACTGCAGTAAATTTGAGAAACTCTGCCAGGAGCCATGTGGAACATGATGCAAATTTGTAAGTAATTAGATCAAAATGGTATTGCGTCATTGATTACAAGTGCTTAAATTGCATTGATGGTGGAATTTTTTAATTCTTTTGCATATTGCAATTATACAGTTTGCTCTCTGAAGTAGTTTAAGTAAATTAGAGCACAGTTCATCACCTACAGGATTTACCAAACTTCGAGCCACAGAACCCCTAGTGGCCTACCAAGAGCATCAGGGAACACCAAGCATTTTCATAAAGCTGGCACCGTTTTGCACACATGCACAAACACACTCAACCTCCCTGTAATGTTCTTGTCAGATGGCCTGATTTATATTACAAGAACACTTGTAGCTAAAGCTATAAACGATTTATTAACATTGTGGGTCAAGTATATACAAAACAACAGATGAATAACATTTATGAACATGCACTAACCACGATCTCTCTCCCAGCTCCCTAGTCAGTCTGAGGTCGCCTGACTCTAACATTCACTAGACTCCTAGTGGACCAGATGAAGTGGAGTGCATCGGAGAGGACCTCCTGCCAGCGGGAGACTTCTAGACCGTATGGCCAGGAGGACGGCCTTCCAGACCCTCGCATTCTCCCTCTCCACCTATCCGTTGCCCCGGGGGTTGTAGCTGGTCGTCCTGCTGGAGGCGATGCCCTTGCTGAGCAGGAACTGACGCAACTCGTCGCTCATGAAGGAGGAACCTCGGTCGCTATGAATGTAGGTGGCGAACCCGAGCAAGGTGAAAAGACTGTGCAGGGCCTTGATGACGGTGGGATAGGTAATGTCAGGGCATGGAATGGCAAAGGGGAATCTTTTATTTATTTATTTTTTTTATTCTCCTCATTTTTCATATTTTCTCCCACATTTACATCCATCAACAATAAACAATAATCAGCAAGATATGTCAGTCCCCATAATAACAACGATCCCATCTACCCACCAACCCCCAAACCTCAACCCGCATGTTTACATAAACAAATGACAACAAGGAATCAGGGATTACCCGTAGTCACCCTTAATCTTACACAGCTCTCTCACCTCCTCTCCCCCCCCCCTCCCCCCCAACCCACCCTAGGGCTCCAGCTCCTCCCGTCCACTGCCTCTTGTAAAACTCCTCCTCCCAACCTCGGTTCCTTCCCCCCAACTTTCCATCCCGGCTAGACCACTCGGACCCTGTTCTGCCAGGCTCCGATGGCCGCAGCCCCTCCCCCCCCACCTCACTCCCGTTCACTGGCCGGCTTAAACCGGCCAGCGTGGAGGCCCCCGCCCGGGTCCCTTTCCCACTTGCCCGGCCCTAGGAAAGCCCAAAGATCCCCTTTTAGCACACAAACCCCGCATATCCACCTACACCCCAAAGAACCCTCATTTTGAGCGAAAGTCCCATCCCTTCCCTTGTCCAAATATATACCACACTGGCTCCTTTAGTCTCTACACCCGCACGCAGTGATACAAAAAAGAAGAAAATACAGTCATGAGGTTACATCGGCACATGGCCATTCCTCAATTTGTCAGTTCTGCCACAGTCCTTCTGCTTTCGCAAACTCCTCCGCTGCTTCCGCCGTTCCAAAATAAAAGTCCCTGAGCTTGTAAGTCACCCTCAGCTTCGCTGGATATACAATGTCGCTCCGCACCTTGCTAATGTACAGTGCCCTCTTCACCCGGTTGAAGGCAGCCCGCCTCCTTGCCAGCTCCACCGTAAAGTCCTGGTATACACGTATACCAGCTCCAGCCCACTGCACCACCCGCTCCTGCTTGGCCCAGCTCAGGACCTTCTCCTTCACACTGTACCTACGGAAGCACAGAGTCACTGTACTTGGCGGCTCACTCGCCTTTGGTACAGGCCTCCACGAGCGATGAGCCCGATCCAGTTCATATCGGGAGGGATCCTCCCCCTCCCCCAATAGTTTTGCCAGCATCGTGGCAAAATACTCAGTCGGCTTCGGTCCTTCAACTCCTTCGGGCAGCCCCACAATCCTCAAATTCTGTCGCCTGGATCTGTTTTCCAGGTCTTCCATTTTTCCCTCGCAGATCCTTGTTAGTATCCATCACCTTCCGCATCTCTTTCCCCATCGAGGCAAGTTGATCACCGTGCTGCAATAACGTCTCCTCCACTTCCTTCAGCACCTCCCCTTACTCTCGCACCTCCGCCACTGCGCTCGCCACCTCCGTCCTCACCGGGGAAACCGCCTCCTCCACCAGCACACAACCTCCCTCATCTCCTTCCTCACCCTCTCCATGCATTTCGCAATCTGCACCAACTGCTTTTCAAATTCCGCAGCCATCACCTTAGTTATTTCTTCAGCCATAAGCAGTGCGGCCTTCCCTGGTGCTCCAGCCTCCATTTTCCTTGGTGACCCCACGGTGACCTTTCCACTCCCCGACGGACCTTCAGCTGTTTTTTTTTCCGGCCGTTTTCTTGCTCATCCTCGACATTTTTCTTTGTACTTTTTTTTCCTCCTGTGTCTTCACTGTGCCACCTCCGTGCCGTCTCCCTGCTTCTGCCGCCTCCGTGGACCCTGGGACCGGGCTTAAAGCCCCGAAAATGCCGTTGCCGAACGGGAGCCCTCCATTGTGCGGCCGCCTCCCGCCCGCCGTCACCGGAAGTGCAAAGGGGAATCTTGAGTACTCGTTAACAATGTTGAGGAAGTACACGTTACGATCAGTGGAGGGGAGGGGCCCTTTGAAATCGAAGCTGAGACGCTCAAAGGAGCGAGATGCCTTTACCAGGTGCACTGTGTCTGGCCGATAGAAGTGCGGCTTGCACTCCGCGCAGACCTGGCAGTCCCTGGTCACGGTCCTGACCTCCTCGATGGAGTAAGGCAGGTTGCGAGCCTTGATAAAATGAAAAAAACGGGTGACCCCCAGGTGACAGATGTCATTGTGGAGGGCCCGGAGTCGGTCAACTTGTGCGCTGGCACATGTACCGCGGGATAGGGCATCTGGGGACCCATTGAGCTTCACAGGTCAATAAAAGATATCGTAGTTGTAGGTGGAGAGCTCAATCCTGCACCTCAGAATCCTGTCATTCGTGATCTTGCCCCGCTGTGTGTTATTGAACATGAAGGCAACCGACCGTTGGTCAGTGAGGAGAGGGAATCGCCTGCCGGCCAGGTAATGCCTCCAATGTCACACAGCTTCTACAATGGCTTGGGCTTCCTTTTCGACGGAGGAGTGTCGAATTTCGGAGGCATGGAGGGTACAGAAGAAAGCCATGGGCCTGCCTGGTTGAGGGTAGCGGCCAGCGCAAAGTCCGACACATCGCTCTCCACCTGGAATAGAATGGACTTGTCCACAGCGTGCATCGCGGCTTTGGCGATAACTGCCATGATGCGGTTGGAGATCAGGCGGGCCTCAGCCGTCAGGAGAAAAACTGTGGATTTAATAAGCAGGCGGGCCTTGTCCACATAATCGGGGACCCACTGGGCATAGTACAAGAACCCCAGGCATCTCTTCAGGGCCTTGGGGCAGTGGGGGAGGGGGAGTTCCCGGAGGGGGCGCATGCGGTTGGGGTCAGGCGCTAGGACTCCGTTTTCCACAAGGTAGCCAAGGATGGCTAGGCGGGTTGTGCAGAAAACGCATTTTTCCTTATTGTAGGTGAGATTCAGGAGTTTGGCGGTGTGGGGGAAGTGCCGGAGGTTTTCGTCATTGTCCTGCTGGCCGCAGGTGGTGACATTATCTAAGTACGGGAACGTGGCCCGCAGCCCGTACTGATCAACCATTCAGTCCATTTCCCGTTGGAAGACCGAGATCCCATTGGTGACGCCGAAGGGAACCCGGAGGAAGTGGTAGAGGTGGCCATCTGCCTCGAAGGCAGTGTATTGGCGGTCCTCCGGGCGGATAGGGAGCTGGTAGCACACGGACTTCAAGTCAACTGTGGCGAAGACTCAAAACTGCGCAATTTGATTGACCATGTCAGATATGCGGGGGAGGAGGTACGCATCGAGCTGCGTGTACCGGTTGATGGTCTGACTGTAGTCGATGACCATCCGGTGCTTCTCCCCAGTCTTGACGACCAGCACTTGGGCTCTCCAGGGGCTGGTACTAGCCTCAATGATCCCCTCTCGTCAGAGTCGCTGGACCTCCGACCTGATCAAGGTCCTATCCCGGGCACTGTATCGCCTGCTCCTAGTAGCGACGGGCTTACAGTCTGGGGTGAGGTTAGCGAAGAGCAAGGGTGGGGCGACCTTAAGGGTCGCGAGGCTTCAGACGGTATGGGGGGGGGGGGGCTGCCGAACTTTAAAGTAAGGCTTTGGAGTTGGCACTGGAAGTCGAGCCCCAGTAATAGGGCAGCGCAGAGATGGGGATGGACGTACAGTTTGAAGTTAGTGTACTCTACGCCTTGTACAGTAAGGGTCGCGACACAGTACCTCCGGATTTCTACTGCATGTGATCCGGAAGCCAGGGAGATTTTCTGGGTCGCGGGTAAGATTGGGAGGGAACAGCCCCTTACCGTATCTGGGTATATGAAGCTGCCTGTGCTCCCGGAGTCGAAAAGGCAGGCCGTCTCGTGCCCGTTGATCGATCATCGTCGATTTTGTGAGGTGATGAGGCCGGTCGAGCATGATGGAGGCGAGCTTCGAAAGGTGATGGGTAGGCCGGTCGGAGGTAGCGGCGGCCAGCGTACGATCAGGTAAGCAGGGCTCCCGGGAGGCTGCAGAGTGGTCCCAAGGTGGCGGCCCCCATGGGTCACACGTGGTGGGTGCATCGGAGATGGCGTCAAAGATGCCAGCCCCCGTGGGTCACATATTGCGGGTGAAGTACAAAATGGCGTTAAAGATGGCGGGCCCCATGGTCGCACGTGGCGGCCAAAATCGAAGATGGTGGTGCCCACGGGTCGCACGGCAGCTGGGTGCGGCCCCGACAGGCAGCAGGCAGTGCTGCTGGGCCCAGAAGCTTTAGGGAGAGATCGGGCCTGGCAGGCTTTCGCAAAGTGGCCCTTCCTCCCACACCTGTTGCAAGTCGCGTTCCGTGCAGGGCAGCGTTGTCAGGGATGATTACCCTGGCCGCGAAAGTAGCACTTGGGGCTTCCGGCGTTGGCGGGCTGCTGCGCGGCACAGGCTTGCGCCGCACCCGGGCCGGATGATGGTGGCGCCCACGAGGTCCACGAAGGTGCCGCGCAGTCGGAGGTGTAGGCCTCCATGTTCTGGTAGGCCACCTCCAGCGAGTTTGAGAGCTGCACTGGATTGGATAGAGTTCCAGCCTGGAACTGGATTTATACACTGCCTGCCTGCCTCCCTGCATTTCCATAGCCTGCAGCAGAAGGAGAGGAGGGGCCTGCAGCAGAAGGAGAGGAGAGGACGGGACTGTTTGCTGCCTGTTCCATCTACAGGGCCTTGGAGCTGGGACTGCTTGCAGTATGCTGACCGTTTCATCTGCAGAGCCCTAGGGCCTGAGGCCTCCCAGAAAACAGGAGGTTGCGGCAACACTTGGAAGGGGACGAAGAGGAGAAGAAGGTTGGTGCAACTGGACTTTTGTTTTCATCTGTCGATTACGCCGAGAGGGGATAATATCCGTGGACTGTTTTGCTGGGCCGAAGACCCTGTCCCCCACCCACTCGCTGCTGGATCGAAGACCTTTTGGGGACCAGCCCGCAAGACTTTCCTCAGCACCGGCCTGTCTTTCTGTGCCTTACCTTCCTGCTCCTCCCTTCCCTTTCCTCCCTTGTACTTGGGGCACACCGCAATCCGTCCCCGTGCCCCGTCCTCCTGTGCCTTTCTCCTCTTCCCCCCCCCCCCCCCCCCCCCCCTTCCTCCTCCACTTCACTTACTCTCTCCCTCCCCTTTCTCCCCTATCGTCAACCACTGACCGGGATGGCAACAACGACACCTACACCGGTGATGGGGCCCCCTACAGCCACCTATACAGGAGTGGTGACTTCCACCCTCCCACCGTTCCCAGGGCTAGGTCACCGTTTCGCCTCATGAGAAGTGCTATGCCCACCCCACCATGTCAATCGAGGCCTGTGCCTGTGCTACGGCCAAAGTTGTTGGCCCTTCAGCCATAGTTGCAACCTCAAAAGGTGTATGGCAAAGCTGTCTTCTTTTTGAGAGCCGACCGGGCGGTCCACCTCGCCTTGAAAAAAGGGTTCACGCTGGGCAGGATATCTACCTGGCAATGGATCTGCTGGAGGCCAATGCCAAGAGAGTTGTTCTTGCTAATGTCCCGCCTT
The DNA here is from genome assembly GCF_047496885.1 of Scyliorhinus torazame. NCBI lineage: Eukaryota > Metazoa > Chordata > Chondrichthyes > Carcharhiniformes > Scyliorhinidae > Scyliorhinus > Scyliorhinus torazame. The sequence continues at coordinate 56,721,109 of NC_092724.1, forward strand.
TCATTCCCACAGAGCTCCTCCTCATCCACCTCCATCAATTGGGGGAGGTACGGTAAGGGGCGATACCGCTCCCGCTCGGTCTCAAAGACTCCACCCTCAAGCATATTTTCTCCTTCCGGCACGAGGTTTGCCTGGCCCGGGAGGAGTTCCTGGAAGGGGCTTTTGAGATCCTTTTTGGGGACAAAACCTACCCCATCTTCTGGTCCGCGGGTGGTGTGTGGTGCCATGCCTGCAAGAAGTTGTGGCATATTAGAAAAAATTGCCCCAGCTCTAACACTGTGCTGATGGTGCCGCCACACCCTCTACTTCCACTGACGTGAAGGGGACAGCGCATGCCTGAAGGCTGAGAAAAAGACCAACAGGAGGATTCGCCAGCGGTTTGGATCCTTCTGACCCTGACTGACCCAGTGCCTCTGGCTACTGACTCGGGTGCAACTTTTACTCCTCACCCGGCATTGTGGATAGCACAATTGATTCACAGCTCCAGGGTCCCAGGTTCGATTCTGGCTTGGGTCACTATCTGTGCGGAGTCTGCAATCCTCCCAGTGTGTGCGTGGGTTTCCTCCAGGTGCTCCGGTTTCCTCCCAGTCCAAAGATGTGCAGGTTAGGCGGATTGGCCATGATAAATTGCCCTTGGTGTCCAAAATTGCCCTTAGTGTTGGGTGGGGTTACTGGGTTATGGCGATAGGGTGAAGGTGTTGACCTTGGGTAGGGTGCTCTTTCCAAGAGCCGGTGCAGACTCGATGGGCTGAATGGCCTCCTTCTGCACTGTAAATTCTATGATATCACCCAGCAACACCCTCAGCCCGGTGACATTTTGCCATCGGATGCCGGGCTCGGCGACACTTCTGTAGTGAGGTGTGCAACTTCAAACCAGAGAGTGCTCTGTCCCAGCCACAAATTCTGGAGAGAAGCATTGAGGGACAAGGAGTCAGCCTGGAGGGGCCTCCAGTGATAGAGGTCTCCCCGGTGTGTGATCCTCTCCCCCGCAAACGGCGTCACTCCAGGTTCTTTTCCATAAATGTCATGCCCAGTCCCCGAAAGAAAAGGGCGGGGGTGTAATGACTTAGGCCAGGGCTTTGAGATTGGCCAATTAGAATAGAATTCCCCGATTAGTGGCCCAATCAGGGAACCCCTTTCTGTGTATATAACCGGGAGTGTCAGAAACCTGTTTGTCAACAGCTGCCACATATTGAGGGTAAGCCACCGACAGGCAAAATGCCTTTATTCGGAAAGCTAGACTCTTTTGACCCTGCAGTGGAAGACTGGGCCCAATATGTAGAGCGGATGAAGCACTTCTTTAGAGCAAACGATATAATTCCCGGATGAAAAGCCATGGGTCATTCTGCTGACCGCATGTGAGTTAGCAGTCTTTGCCATTATGCGCAGTCTAGTTTTTCTGGAGGCACCGGACACACAAACTTTCCAGGAATTGACGGACTTAGTAAAAAAAAAAAAAAGAGTACTTTGACCCTAAGCTACCTCTGATCCTGCGAAGGTATCGGTTTTACTCAGCATTCCAAGACACTGGGGAGTCAGTTACAAACTTTTTAAACAAGATTAAGGTGATTAGCAGAGGCATGTGAATTTGGCCTGATGCTAAATGAGATGCTCCGCGACCGTTTGGTATGTGGAATAAATAATTTAACAAGACAGAAACATCTGTTAGCAGAGGCTGAGCTGGATTGCAAACGAGCATTGCAGCTGGCTTTGTCCTTAGAAAAAGCAGCAAGCGAAGCGCATGAGTTACAGGGTATTCCGATGGAGGTAGACGCCCATACCAGCAAAACTGAGTTAAGGGATTACCGTTGGGGGATAGGCAACTGCATCCCTATCCTCCGGAACGATGCGGATACGAAGTCAACCAGGCCCACTCGCAGAAGCCCTCCCAAGCAAGGGAAAATTAGGTCCAGGCAGCCAGCAGCCCCTGCAGCCTTTCGCCCGGAAAAATATTGTATTTGTTGCCAGAGATCTGAGCCAGAAAGGAGAAATAGGAGCCCAAAACCATCATCTTGGAGAAGGTCACGTAGGCCTGGGTACAGGAGAATGCATACCCTAGAAGCCCCACCGACCTCCAACGAGGAACAATTAAATTGTGTAACGATGGTGAAATCGAACCCATTAAATTATCTATAAGGTTGAATGGACGTCCCACACTGGAGCAGCCATATCAGTGATAGGGGAAACAGTATTCAATAAAATTCACACTGGACTCCAACCCTTATTCCTAACCTGGACCTCGGCAAAACTGAGGACATACTCAGGGGAACCACTGAGAGTGTTGGGCACAACGCATATAACTGTGGCTTATGGAGAGCAACTGGTTCGGCTCCTTTAATGGTAGTGAAAGATGTGGGGCCAAGCTTATTGGGACGAAACTGGCTAAAAGAGATCCAGCTGAAAAATGGTCGCCTGAGCGAACCCCTGTGCAAATACCAAGATTTTCCGAGAAGGGCTTGGAACAATAAAGGAAGGAAAGGCGACATTGCATGTAGATCCAGAGGCAGTCCCAAAATTCTACAAGGCCCCACCAGTACCCTTTGCATTAAGCAGAAAGTAGATATGGAAATAAACCGATTAGTGCATGAGGGAATAATAAAACCGGTCCAGTTTGCAGAGTTGGCGGCACCCGTGCTGCCTATCCTTCAGCCGGACAGCTCGGTCCGCCTTTGTGGAGATTTCAAACAAACGATTAATCGCTATTCCCAACTGGACAAATACCCAATACCCCAGATTGAGGATTTGTACGCAAAGCTGGCTGGAGGACTCCTATTTTCAAAGCTGGATATGAGCCACGCATATCTACAGCTGAAGCCGGACGAAGAGTCCCAAAAATTCTCAATGATGAAGGGCCTTTTTCAGTCTACAAGATTACCCTTCGGGGTATCGTCAGCTTGTGCGATATTCCAGAGGAAATGGAGAATATATTGCAAGGGCTACCACAAGTCGCCATTTACCTGGACGACGTCCTCATTACAGGAACAACAAAGGCAGAACACCTACAAAACCTGGAGGAAGTCGTTTGGAGGTTTTCAGCAGCAGGCGTGCGCTTAAAGAGGGAGAAATGTGTTTTCCTAGCACCTCGAGTGACCTATCTGGGGTACAAGATTGACAAATCAGGGTTACACCCTTTGAAGGATTCGGTGAGGGCGATTAAAGATGCTCCAGCCCCCACCACAATCCAGGAGTTAAGGTCTTTTTTAGGACTGGTGACATATTATGGAAAGTTCATACAGAATAGAGCTTCCATCTTTGACCCTCTACATCAATTACTTAAAAAGGGGCAAGCCTGGGAGTGGTCCACCTGCCAAGACAGGGCTTTCAAGAAGATAAAAGAACAACTTTTCTCGGAGAACGTCTTGGTACACTACGATCTCAGGAAAAGAGTTGGTGCTCACGTGTGCCGCGTCTCCATATGGTGTTGGTGCAATTTTGGCACACACAGGACAAAACAGACAGGAACGACCTATAGCGTTTGCTTCCAGGATGCTGGCAGCAGCAGAACGAAAGTACGCCCAAATCGAAAAGGAAGGACTGGCTGTGATCTTAGCGGTGAAGAAATTTCACCAGTACTTGTACGAGCGGAAATTCATTATATTTACAGACGACAAGCCAAGACGACAAAGCAATAGCTTCGGCGCGGATCCAACGCTGGGGCCTAGTACTGGCGGTGTACAAGTATCCACTGGAGCATCGGCCAGGAACCCAAGTGGCAAACACCGATGCACCAAGCAGGCTGCTATTACCGGAAGCCCCGCCATTACTACCCAAAATAGAGGAAACGGTAATGACGTTACATTTCCTGGACACCCTTCCAGTGGCCACACAAAACATTTGTTTATGGACCCAAAGGGACCCGGCTTTATTAAAAATAAAACACATGGTGCTAACTGGGGAGATGGTAAGACCGGTCAATGTGGAATTCCACCCTTACTGGAGCAGAAGAGAGCAGATCACCGTGGAAGACAGGATCCTGCTATAGGGGGCTCGAGTAATAGTTCCAAGTCAAGGCCGACGAGCCATACTGGCTGAACTACATCATGGGCACCCAGGAGTCTCAAATGAAGACGCTGGCCAGAAGCTATGTCTGGTGGCCCGGGCCTGGACACAGACATAGCGGCATTGGTAGGTCAGTGCCAAGAATGCCAACAAGAGCAGAAGGTGCCACTGGCAGCCCCGTTGCACCCATGGGATTGGCCAGGTAGACCATGGTCGCGACTTCATGTCAATTTTGCAGGCCTGTTTATGGGTTCAATGTTTTTTATAACAGTAGACGCCCATTCCAAATGGCTGGACGTCTACAACACCTCGGTTGCAACTCATGGTATTCCGGAGGTGTTAAGTTTCGGATAATGCATCGGTTTTCACCAGCCAGTACTTCGCAAAATTTATGAAGTCGAATGGCATTCGGCACATAAGGACGGCACCATACCACCCGGCATCGAATGGTTTGGCGGAGAGAGCCGTCCAGACCTTAAATGTCGGGTTGAAGAAACAGTCAGCAGCATCATTGGACACCAAACTGTCGCGTTGGCTATTTGACTACAGAACAACTCCACACGCCACAACGGGACTAGCACCGACGGAGCTACTCATGGGCAGACTACTCCAAACCCAGCTGAGTCTACTATTCCCAAATTTAGGTGGCAGAATAGAGCAACACCATGAGGCCCAATGCAGGAGCCACGACAACACTCGCCGAGAAAGGCAGTTTAACACAGATGAAAATGTATGGGTCAGAAATTATGCGAATGGCCCCACATGGGTAGCAGGAACAGTCAAGGCCAGGACTTGTGGGAAAACATGTAATAAAGAAACACCTGGACCAAGTGCAGGCCTCAGATTTGTTTCCTCCTCCAGAGCTGACTCAGACCAGCATACCAAGGACCGTGGAGTGTCCTCCCCAACAAACTATTCACGCCCCTCCGACACCACTGGTGAGGACATCAGACTCGGATATGGACACCGTGGATGAGTGGCCCAATGTGGTGGAGGATTCGGGCCCAGAGAACGACTGTCCGAAGGCTGTCAGCCGCCCAGTGTCGGAAGCGGAGGGTGCACATGAGGTTCTCTGCAGTGATGTGCAGGGATCACTCGTGCCTGTCGACCCTCACCCGTCTGGGAGACTCCTGTAATCTGGCACATTATAATTGTTTTTCCGCCTCCGTAGATAGTTCAGGCAGTGTCCTATTGGGCCCTCCCCACCACCCTCCTTTCCCCTCTCTCCCCACCACACTCCTTTCCTTTCTCTTCTGTTGGTACAGAGGTGAGGGTATCTGGTCTCTCCAGCGCAAAGTTTAGTGCTTGTACCATTTGCTTTTTGTACAACTGTGTTGCAAACTGTTTTAATAATCAGAGTACCCTACACCCCCTCCCCGTACGTTGGTACTGAGGGGAAGGCACTCTGTTTCTCCAACACAAAATTAGTGTTTGTACTGTTTGGCCTTGTATATTTTTTTTTAAAAACTGTTTTAAACATATGACCAATCCACTTACCCTGCACATTTTTGGGTTGGGAGGGCAAGACCCACGCTGACACGGGGAGAATGTGCAAACTCCACACGGACAGTGATCTAGAGCCGGGATCGAACCCAGGTCCTCGGCGCCGTGAGGTAGCAGTGCTAACCATTGCACTACCCTCTATAATGTTATTTAGACTGAATGAAAAGCCATGCCTTTCCCAGCATCCCTACAGCCCAAACTGCAACAGTGTGCTATAAAGGCAGCTTGCAGATGCCTCCTGTAATCCTACTGACAAAATCTGCAAAATTGATCCTTGAGTAGCTGCCAACTTTAAAGAAAGGTCTGTTTGTAATATCAGGTGGTTACGGTCTTTTGAAGAGAGTGCTTTTAAGATTTCAAGTAAGTTGTTGGAAAATGGAAGAATCCAATTTTTCCATTTGGTTTAACACCATCATTTTCATAGAATCTCTACAGTGCAGAAGGCAGCCATTCGGCCCATCAATCCTGCACCAACCCTCTGAAAGAGCCCACACCCTTGCCCTATCCCCATAACCCCACCCAATCTTTGGACACCAAGGGGCAATTTAGCATGGCCAATCCAAATAACCTGCACAGCTTTGGACTGTGGGAGAGAGCCGGAGTTCCTGGACGAAACCCACACAGCCACGGGGAGAATGTACAAACTCAACAGTCACCCAAGGCTGAAATTGAACCCGGGTCCCTGGCGCTGTGAAACAGCAGTTTGTTTGTTTTGTTTTTTTTTAAATTATTTTTATTCAGGTTTTTAATCGAAATAAAATTTTTACATTACCATTAACAACATTTAACAAAACAAGATAACATTTAACAAAACAAGACAACCATTAACAACATTTAACAAAACAAGGTGAACGTTAACATTATATTTTTAAAAAAGGAATATGCAGTAAGTAAACATTTCCCCACCTTCCCCCCCCCCCCCCACCCCCGGATTGCTGCTGACATTTTAATGCTCTCCTAGAAAGTCGAGGAACGGCTGCCATCTCCGAGAGAACCCCATCATGGACCCTCTCAAGGCAAACTTTATTTTCTCAAGACGAAAAAACCCAGCCAGGTCACCAACCCAGGGCTCCACAATCGGGGGCTTCGACTCTCTCCACATTAAAAGGATCAGTCTCCGGGCTACCAGGAAGGCAAAGGCCAAAGCCTCTTTCGCTTCCTGAACTCCCAGATCATCTGACATACGAAAGATCAATATCTCTGGACATTGCCTTAGCAAATCCCTGCCAGAATCCTTTGAGAGCCGGACATGCCCAGAACATATGGACATAGTTCGCTGGGCTTCCCGCACATCTATCCTCAACGCCAAAGAACTTGCTCATTAACGCTGCCGTCATGTGTGCCCGATGGACCACCTTAAACTGAATTAAGCTAAGCCTGGCACATGAGGAGAATTAACCCTGCTTGGGGAATCAGCCCACAGGCCCGCATCCAGCTCCCCACCTAGCTCCTCCTCCCACTTGTCCTTAGGTTCCACCACTGGGGTTTCCTCCGCCTCCTGTAGTTCTTAGTAGATGTCCGACACCTTCCCCTCCCCGACCCAGGTGCCAGAGACCACCCTATCATGTATCCTACGTGGGGGTAGCAACGGAAATGCCATCACCTGTTTTTTTTTTAAAGAAAGGCGCGTATCTGAAGGCATTTCCATGGGGCAGATTAAATTTTCCTCCAGTGCCTTCAAGCTGGGAAAAGTCCCGTCTATGAACAGGTCCCCCATCCTTTTAATACCTGCCCTATGCCAGCTTTGAAACCCTCCGTCTATCTTGCCCGGAACAAATCTGTGATTGTTGCGTATCGGGGTCCAAACTGAGGCTCCTTCCACCTTCCTGTGCCTTCTGCACTGACCCCCAAATCCTTAGTGCCGCCACCACCACCGGACTTGAGGCGTAGCGTGCCGGCGAGAACGACAGAGATGCCGTAACGAGTGCCCCTAAGCTGATGCCTTTGCATGACGCTGCCTCTAACCACTCCCACGCCGACCCCTCCCCCAATACCCATTTCCTAATCATGGTTATATTAGCCGCCCAGTAGTAGCTGCAAAAATTCGGCAGCGCCAGCCCATTCTCTCTTCTACCCCCCCCCCCCCCCCCCCCCCCCCGGGACTGCGCTCTAGAAACAGTCTCTTTACTCGCGGGGTCTTATTTGCCCATACAAATCCCAAAATGATCTTGTTCACCCGCTTAAAGAAGGTCTTAGGGATGAAGATGGGAAGGCACTGGAAGACAAAAACAGACATCTGGGGAGGATATCATCATAACGGTCTGCACCCTCCCCGCTAGAGAAAGCGGGAGCATGTCCCACCTTTTAAAGTCCCCCTCCATCAGCTCTACCAGCCGGGATAAGTTAAGCTTGTGCAGGGCATCCCAGTTTAGAGTCACCTGTATGCCTAGGTACCGAAAGCTCTTCTTCTCCGCTAGCCTCTCTCTCTCCGCTCTTTCTTTCTTCTCCCTATGGGATCTGATAGAAATTAACTCCCGTCTGATAACTGCTTTCAGAGCCTCCTAAACCGAAGTCGCTGTTATCTCCCCCGTATCGTTGGTTTCCAAGTAGTTTTGGATGTTCCTATTTATCTGCCCGCAAACCTAGTCATCCGGCAGCAGTCCCACATCTAACGTCTAGAGTGGGCCCTGCCCTCTCTCTTCACCAAGTCGCAAGTCCATCCACTGCGGAGCACTGTCAGAGACTGCAATGGCCGAGTACTCCGTCCCCTCCACCCTTGGGATTAACGCCCTGCTCACAACAAAAAAGTCTATCCGAGAATAAACTTTGTGAACGTGGGAGAAAAAAAAGAGAGAACGCCTTCGCCCTCGGCCGAGACCCCTCAGTTGCTTAGCCACTGCCAGTCACTTTCCTGACCTGGACTTTGACCGGTCCAATACAGGGTCAATGACTGTGTTAAAGTAACCCCCCATGATCAAATGATGTGACTCTAAGTCCGGGATTTTACCCAGCATGCGTCTCATGAATTCCACGTCATCCCAGTTTGGGGCGTAGACGTTCACTACCACCACCCTGGTCCCCTGCAGCTTTCCACTCACCATTATGTATCTGCCTCCTTTATCAGCCACAATACTCCCTGCCTCAAATGCCACCCGTTCACTGACCAGAATTGCTACCCCTCTGGTCTTTGAATCCAGCCCCGAATGGAACACTGGCCCACCCATCCCTTTCTCAATCTTGTTTGATGGGCGAGTTTTAAATGAGTCTCCTGTAGCATGGCTACGTCTGCCTTTAACCCCTTTAGGTGTGAGAACACGCGAGCCCTCTTGACCGGGCCATTCAGACCCCTCACATTCCACGTGATCGGCCTGGACGGAGGGGGGGAATTATGGTGGCATATGGGAAGGACGTGTAAGATGTGGTTCCTGCTGGAAAGCTGACCTTTTTGCTCTTTTTTTCTGACGCCATGGACTTTTACTTCTCAGACTCTTGTAATTTAGCTGAATAGAGATGCCCGTGAGAAACAAAGTCAAGAAGAATTCAAGCTGAATTCCCTACCGCGAAAATCATTAGAATGAAGGCAGAAACTTCGAACTGAAAGCCTAGGTTAAAGGAAGGTGTGCTGGAAGATTACCATCTGAAACAAAGACTCTTTCCTATTTTATTTATTTTTTTCACATCTTTCCTTTTCACTTATTTTTACATCCTTATTTTCCCCTGAGTTGAATAGAGATAGGGTGGGGGTAGGGGGGGTGTTAGGAATTAGATAATTGTTAACCTGTAGTATTTTCTGCCTATTTAATTATAGTTATTGTTATTAATAAAATTAATCAGGTTTACATTTACAAACCTGGTGACTGTAATTATTGGGCAGCAAGGGTCAAAGATTTTGGGTGTTTTCTAAGAATTATTTATTAATTTCATTGTGTTGCATCTCTGTGTCAAGCGGGGCTGGAATTGACCACTCACCTGCCTAGGGAGTAATAATATGCCGTATTTGGGAGGGGAAGGGGGAGGTTTTTAAGTGTTAGATTGCTGGCAGAGTCTGTGGGTTCTCCTTTGTTGAGTAATCGGATTTGGCTCGTTGGTCACCTTGGGTGGATCTTTTTACTTTATCTTCTCAGTGTCCCTTTGTTTAGTAATTCTCTTTGGGAATTGCTGACTCTAGATTGAGTGATGGGAGATCTCTAATCTTTTTGGTTTCCAGAAATTTTAGGGATTTGTAAGGCCCAGTAAAACAGTCGAGGACATTCGCCCATGTTAAAAGTCTAAATTCCGATGTGTTCTTGCAGGAAACCCATTTGCATGTCAAGGACCAGTGTAGGTTATGCAATGGTTGGATTGGGCAGGTTTCTCACTCCAGTTTCAATGGCGGGGCCAAGGTTACAGCAATTTTAATTAATAAGAGTGCAGTTCTCCTCTTTGATTATAGCCGACTCCAATGTCAATAAATTATTGTTTGTGGCTCCCTGTCAAAACACTCCAGTAGTCATGGCCAATATTTATGCAGCTAACTGGGATGATACAAATTAATCAACTCTCTTTTAGCCTCTCTCCCCAACCCTGACTCGCACCAGCTGATTTTGGATGGGGACCTGAAGTATTTTGGACCCTAAATTGGATTGTTCCAAATCTAAATCTGTTGCCCATCCAGGATGGCTAGGGCTGTCTTCTTTTATGGCACAGGTGGGGGTGGGGTAGATCCCTGGCATTTTCTGCACTCAAAGGATAGGGATTCCCCCCCCCCCCCCTCCCCTCCCCCCACCCACATGTCCATCAGTATTCCCTCATGGATTTTTTATTTTATTTTGGATAGTGCTCTGTTCCCTTTATTAGTGGCAGCTTAATACTCAGCAATTGTCATTTCTTACCACACCCCATATTTTGTTTATCTGTCCAGCCCTGCCCAATGCCCACCATGGAGATTAGATATTACTCTGTGGGCAGACAATAGAAATTGTGAGCACTTGTCGATCTCCATAGATGATTATATCAAATTAAACAAGACTGACTCAATCTCTCCCTCCACACTATGGGATGCTCTTAACAGCGGCGCCGGGGGGGGGGGGGGGGAGGAGGAGAAGAGGAGGAGGAATTATTTCTTACAAGCATAAATGCGGAGGACAGAAGGTTTAACGGTTGAAGCAGCAGAGGCTGGTGGATTCCATCTTAGAGGAAAATCACCAATGCTCACTCAATACTACTCCAAAGCTATTTTCAAACAGGAAATAAATTGCAGACCCAGTTCAAACTACTGTCCAGTAACACGTTAGTGCTCGAGTGGTAGGTTTTAGGAGTACGGGGAGAAGGCTAGCCATCGCTGGCTCACCAACTCAAACAGCATCCCGGGAGATCCCTGGAATCCTCAATTCGGGCAGAAACTTCCTTTCCGCCCCTCGCCAGGTCAATGAGGCTTTTAAAACCTTTTACTGCGACATGTGCAAGGTATAGCCCCCTGCAGATAAATCGATCACTTCCAACTTTTTGGATGGTTTGCCCATCCCAACTGTTGAGGTGGGCAAGAGCTGCGAGTTGGACTCCCCGTTGCGCCCTCACGAGATTTCACTTTTTTAAAAATACATTTGGAGTACCCAATTCTTTTTTTCCCCAATCAGAGGGCAATTTAGCATGGCCAATTCACCTACCTACACATCTTTTTGGGATATGGGGTGAGACCCATGCAAACATGGGGAGAATGTACAAATTCCACATTGACAGTGACCCGGGGCCAGGATTGAATCCGGGTCCTCGGCGCCGTGAGGTAGCAGTGCTAACCATTGTGCCACCTGACAAAATGTTATAATGTATTTGGCTGAGGCAGTCTGGCAAGACGCAAGGCCCGGGTGGCATTCCAGTTGATTTTTACAAGAGGTTCTCGGAACACTTGTAATCTTGTTATTGGATACGTTCAATGATTCCCTGCCTCGGGGTTCATTGCCTCTGACCTTCACTCAAGCCTCTATTTATTACTCCTTAAGAGGGACAAGGACCTGACCAAGTGCAGGTCATACCGACTCATCTCACTTTTAAATATGGACATTAAGCTGCTTGCCACGGTTCTGGCAGCCACTTGGAACTTTGCCTCCCACATATAATTTCGGAGGATCAAACAGGCTTTGTGAAGGGCCAACAATTATTGGCTATTATAAGTCACCTATTAAATGTTATTCTTGGGGCAGCACAGTGGCTAATACTGCTGCCTCACAGCACTGAGGACCCGGGCTCAATCCCGGACCCGGGTCACTGTCGGTGTGGCTTTTGCACATTCTCCCCGTGTCTGGGTGGGTCTCACCCCCACAACCCAAAGATGTGCACGGTAGGGGGATTGGCCATGCTAAATTGCTCCTGATGGGGAAAAAAGAAAAGAATTGGGTACTCAAAAAAAAAAAGAGAAATTTTTTTTTTTTTTAAATCATTACTCTTGCCCTGCCCCTGAGCCTGAGGCAATAGTATGGATACAGCCATAAATTTACCTCTTGGATTTGCTTGTTATATAATGCCCCTGTGGCCAGCATTCACACGAACACTCTACACAGATTATTGCCCTTAAATAGGGCTAACCTCTTTCCCCACTTTTGTTTGGCTCGGGAATACAGCCTCTTCCTATAGCACTGAAGGCCTGTAAGTCAATGGAGTAGGATTTGTCATGATGGGATGGAGCAATAGGGTATCGTTGTGTCCGGATGACCTACTTCTGTAGGCCGCAACTCCCTCCCATAGATGACATAATGAAGACGCTTAATACCTTGGCCTCCTTCTATGGTTTTAAATTTAATTTAGGCAAGACAGAATGTTTTCCGGTAACCTCTCCCTCCCGGTAGGCAAGCCCAATTAGCCTTTTCTAAATCAAGTTTCCTCTATGTTGGGGTCTGGGTGGCCTATTCCTGGGCCTCACTTCAGAAGTTAAAGTACTCAAGCCTGATTAGTGGGTTTTTTAGTTGAAATCCTTTTATCGGTATTTTCCAGTTTTTACAGAGTAACAGCTCTGTAGTGTACCTGGTATTTACAAATACAGAGATTTTTTGCATGTGCTCCCCCACCCCCTTTCCTGCAAGCTTAGTTTCCCTCTTAGTGCTGGTAAATTGGGATTTTGTGTCCGTCCGAGGTACTCGCCACAGTCTGTTTTGCCAACCGCAGGATTCTCTCATGATCTGGATATCAGCGCAGCTTCGCGACGATTGCCCGCAGCTGTTCCCCGGCCTTGGGTTTCGGCCCGAGCGACCTGTGTGCTCTGTCGGACTCTGGGGGGTTGGGGAAGCTGTCTCTCCCGATTAGGTTGCCCAGCATTTGGCTACGTAGTCGGTCGGGTCTCTGCCCTCGATACCTTCTGGCAAGCCCACGATCCAAATATTCTGTCGTCGGGACCTATTCTCTTGATCCTCTACTTTCCCCTTCATGTCCCCTTGGGCAGCCACCAACCTTCTCATTTCTGCTACCAGGGTGACGATCCGGAGGCTCTGGTCTGTCAATGCCTCCTCCAGGTCAAGGATTGTCCTCTCCTGTGCCTCCACTTTCTTCCCCAGCCTGTCGATAGTCTTTTGCATGGTGACCATCGCCTCCGTCATCTTGACGCTTGACCTCCATCTGGATTTCTGTCCTGATCGCCTCTTTCATGGTGGTCAGCTCCTTTATTAGCAAGTTCTTCCATCCACCTCCTGGGGGGGCTTAAGTGGGTCGGTGCAGACTCGATGGCCCGAATGGCTTCCTTCTGCACTGCATGTTCTATATGGTGTCGTTGTTTTCTTCTCAACATTGAGGTAAATTTGCCTTCAGGTTTTCGGACAAAATTCACCTAAAAGTGCCTATTTGGTTCTGCTCTGGAGGAGAGCCACCTGATCTGCGTCCGCTCAGCACATCACTGTCACTGGAGGTCTTATTGATTAATTGCCTTACAACAGATCTACAGAGGTAAAACAACCTCCCTATGTCTCTGGCGGGTAGGATCCAAGCAATTAAGATGAATGTACTTCCGAGGTTTTTCTTTTTCTTTCAATGTCTCCTCATTTTTTTTAAACCCAAATCCATTTTTATTAAGGTTAACAAATTAATGTTTTTTTTAATATAAATTTAGAGTAGCCCATTATTTTTCTTTTCCAATTAAGGGGCAAATTAACGTGGCCAATCCGCCCAACCAGCAAATCTTTGGGTTGTGGGGGTGAAACCCACGCAGACATGGGGAGAATGTGCAAACTCCACACGGACAGTGACCTAGGGCCGGGATTCGAACCCGGGTCCTCAGCGCCGCAGTCCCAGTGCTAACCACTGCTCCAAATGCCACCGCAACAAATTAATTTCTGCTTTTATTTGGGCGGGTAAGAATCCCAGAATCCAGTGTTCTGCTCTAAAGGGACAGGCGGACAGGAGGCTTGGCTCTCCCAAATTTATTGTTCTATTATTGGGCTGCTAACATCCAAAAGATTTCATTGTGGATTAGTGACCCTGATTCTATTTGGAGCCAAATGGAGGCTTGCTCGTGAATGGGCTACATTTACTTTCCTTGCCATAATTACTACAACATTGCACTTTCGTCCTGCTAGATTCTCCTCAAAACCCAGTGTTGGTATCCTTTCTTTGCACTTTAAGTACTTTCCCTGTCTTCATTAGCCCCTATTAAAAACAATCACCTTTTCTTACCTTCAGGTTTGGATCCATCATTTAAATCTTGGAAAGCAAAAGGATTTAAGCATTTTAGTGGCCTATTTGTAGAGGGGAGATTTGTTAGTTTTCGAGAGCTGACTATCAAATTTCAGTTACCTAATTCAAGCCTCTATCTTTATTTTCAGGTTTGTCACTTTTCCCAAAAGGTTTACCATAGAATTCCTACAGTGCAGATGGAGGCCATTTGGCCCATCGACTCTGCATTGACCCTACGTAGGCCCACTCACTTGGCTCAAGGATTTTATCCTTGACCAGCCTGGCGAAGGGTCTATTTCGGATCCAAATGGCTATATTCTCTCATTGAATCCTGCCCCACTAAACATGCGGAGGACAAGATGGGAAAGTGAACTGGGTCCTGTACTTACTAGTGAAGCTTGGAAAAAGGCCCTTGACAGGGTGAACTCCACGTCCTTTTGTGCCTGGTCGAGCTTAATTCAGTTCAAGGTGTTACACACAACACCAAGGCAATGATGAATGGGTTCTTTGCAAACGGAGGCAAACATGATTGTTGTTCGCTTGCCCCAGCTAACCATACACATGTTTTTGCCCTGCCCCAAACTTGCCAGCTTCTAGGCTTCCTTTATTAGCATATCAGAGATTCTCCGAGTGGATTTAAATCAATGTCCATTGGTAGCCATATTTGGAGTTTCAGATTCACCAGTATCATTCTGGGGTAGGGGCAGACGTATTTGCCTTTACCTCACTGATAGCGTGAAGGGGAACATTGCTGAGTTGGAGGTCTCTCGTTCTGCCGAGTGCTTCTGCCTGATTGGGTGATTTAATATCATTCCTACATTTAGAGAAAATTGAACAGACCTTCAGGGTGTCAGTGGGGAAGTTCCACCTGAGAAGACGGCGACTTTTTATTTCCTCTTTTAAGGGACCTTAGACGGTCAGCTATTAGGGGGTTTAATTAGTGTTTGTTTCATTTTGTATTTTGATATTTAGATTTGCATGTCATTTTTGATTTTGTACTCTTGCTTTTTTGTTGGATGTCTGTTTGTTATTTTGTCGCGCGCACACACACAGTTGGAGGTGGTTGACAGCTTCTAATTCCTAGATGCGCACATCACCAACAATCTGTCCAGGTCCACCTGCCGAGTCTGTCGTGCCAATGGGACAGGAGATGCCCAGAGATGGTGGTAGTGGTATCCGGAACATTTTAAGAAGTATGATTCAGTGAGTATGACGATATCAGGCTGTTGCTTGATTCGTCTGTGGGACAGCTCTCACAATTTTTACATTATCCTCCAGGTGCTATTAAGAGGATTTTACAGGGTTGACAGGGTGTTGTCATTTCCAGTGCCTCAGTCAATGGTGGTCCATTCGGTTCCAGTCGTTCTAGGCTTTCTAGCAGTTTGATACGATGGAGTGGTTTGCTAGACCTTTTCAGTGGCCATTTAAGAGTCTGCTGCATTGCTGGAATCAGATGTATTCCAAACCAGGGAAAGACAGTAGTTTTCCTTCCCGAAATGACATTAGTGAACTAGTTGAGGCTTTTATGACAATCGACAAAGGTTTCATGGTCATTAGACTTATAATTCCACATTTTTTACCGAATTCAAATTACACCACCTGCTGTACTGGGATTCAAGCCGGGGTCCCCAGAGCATTACCCTGGGTCTCTGGATTCCTAGTCCAGTAACTACACCAAGCCACCACCTCCCATAAATACTCCATTGAGGACATGAATCGTGCTATCCAAATGCAAGATCTTTCTTTTGTCCTTGTAATACTCATGTAAAAGGTGAATTTAAGAGACTAATTGCGGTATGGACATAAGTTTTTGGTTTGGGTGCAAAAAAGACAGTTGCAATAGAATAAAGTAAAAATGGACAATACTAAATAATTCACATTATACAAACTATTTTATCCAATATATATTATATATATATATATATTATATATATATAATATATATCAGTGAATTAACTACAACGCTTTAGATTGAAATCATTCCAAACTGCTCTTGATCATTATCCGAATCACCAAACAATTTGCCTCAACAGGCTGGATGTATAGCGTCATTGAAGAAAATGTGAATAATTCCATCGGTAGTACCAGTAATTTCAGCACACTGTTCCAGAAGGAATCATCCTTGATGCTTTCCAGCATATTCACCATTTTAGAAATGAATCAAATTAATTCCACACACCCAAGCCCCACTAGCACAATGTTGCTGGTCAGGGCACTTGCAAATTTGCAATGTTGCTTGAATTTTTATTATTGTCTTCCAACAATAACATCCAATTGTTCCACATCTTTCAGATACTGCCCTTGAGCTTTATTCATAAAGTTGCTTGGGAAGCTAGCAAACCTTCCCTCCACAAACACTTCCCCTTCCCCTCCCATGACCTTAAACACCGAGTCTAAGCCCACCGGTACAAAGAAATGATTACTACAGATCAGGGCCAATGACATGGAGCTCAATTTAAAGTGCTTTCTGAGCTGCTTCAAAATTCTCAGGATGGACACCACCACCGATTCAAAGAAAATCTTGCAGGAGAGAAAGGGATCGAGGCAGTTACTAAAACTTTTTACAAGAACTCACCTCCATTAGTCCCCATACGGAATTCAGAACACTAAGCAACGATCTCAATATCGGCTGCCCAATAAGCAAAAGATTTACAGTCTTTAGATTACAGAGAGAGACTCTAGTACACCTCTGGCTGTGACTGCAGCTATCCAGCTCTGAAGACGAAATGAACACACCCTGCAGCAAACAGCCTAAAACGAAAGTAAAAAGCTGACAGACAGCCCAGCTCCACCCACTCTCTGACATCACTGCAGTCGTAAACACCAATTTCTTAAAGGTACTCTCACTACAGATATTTATATACACACCCATTTATAAACACCCATTTCTTAAAGGTACTCTCACATGACACATGGCGAAAAGGCAACGTCCCCAGATCGGTTCGGTGGTGGCATAGTGGTATTCTCACTGGACTATAATCCAGAGAACTCTGGGGTCCCAGGTTCAAATTCTGCCACTACAGGAGGTGAAATTTGAATTCAATAAAAATCTGGAATTAAAAAAGTCTAGTGATGACCATGAAATCATTTTGTCGATTGTCGCAAAAACCCATCTGGTTCCCTAATGCCCTTTCAGGAAGGAAATCTGCCATCCTTACCTGGTCTAGCCTATATGTAACTCCAGTCCCATAGCAATGTGGTTGACTGTTAACCGCTCAAGGGCAATTAGGGATGGGCAATAAATGCTGGCACAGCCTACAACGCCCATGCCCCATGAACGAAAAAAAAAACCCAGAAAGTATTTGCTCTTGTCCAAATTCAACTTCTACCCAGAGAAGGCGCCAAAACGCCTCAGTAGCTTCATTATCTCATCCTCAGTGGAGACTGGATCCATAATGTAAAGAAGCAGATTATCTGCTTACAAGGACACTCTATGCTCCCTCCATCCCCGATTTATTCCCTTCCACTTGCTCGAAGATCTTGCGCTATGGCCAACAGTTCAATTGCTAAAGCAAATAGAAGCGGAGCCAATGGGCATCCTTGCCTCCTACCCCTATGTAGCAGAAATTAATTCAAGTTCAAGACATTATTGCAAACAGTAGCAGTGGGAGTCCTGTACAATAACCAAATCCAGGATATAACTTTTGCCCAAAACCAAGTCTCCCAAGAATCTCAAAGAAATATACCCACACCAAACTGTCAAACGCTTTTCCGACATCCACAGATACAATCGCCTCCGGTTTGGGCAAAGGTGGGGGGGGGGGGAAAAAAGGACAATATTTAATGGGCAACATATATTGGTTGAAAGCTGCCGACCCTTAAAGCCTCTCTGGTCCTCCGTGATCACCTCTGGGAGACAGGACACCAATTGCAGCGCCAACAGCTTTGCGAGCAATTCGGCATCTGCATTTAAAAGCAAGATGGGTAAAAACAACCCACATTCTATAGGGCCCTTGTCCTTCTGAAGGATCAGGGAAATGGAAGTCTGCGCAAGTGTAACAGGTCAAGGAGTCATTGAACATATCCAATAACAACGTTAGTCCAATGTATTTCATAATTTCTTCAGGGCCCAATGGGGATTCCAACTCCTCCCAGCCTTCTCTCCTCACCAATGCGAAGGATAACCCATCTCCGCCATGGCTGTACTTTCCTCTGGGGGCTCCGACCTATAGTTATCCCCATGTTTCAAAAGCCACATTGACTTTAGGCGGGGCAGAAACTAACCCACCACCAAGTCCCTTATCTGTACAATCTCCTGTGATGCAGCCTGCCACCTCAGTTGATGAGCTAAAAGGCGGTTGTCCTTCTCCCAATGTTCATAAAATGCCCCCCCTCGACCATCGCAGCTGGGTTACTTCCTTACTTGTTGATGACAATTAAAATTGCGTCTGCAGCTTTTTCCTACTCACAAGCAACACCAGGGTAGGGGTAGGCGAGAACCAATCGTCCACCTAGAGGATGGCATCCACCAGCCTCTGCCGCTCTACCCTCGCAGTTCTTTCAGAGTGTGCTTTGTCGGAAATTATCCCCCCCACCTCCCCATGTCCAACCACCTTAAGTGCTTCCCAAAACGTAGGTGGTGAGACTTTTATTAAATTTAATATATTCCCCAATGGCAGAGGACATGCGTTCTTGTCCTCCAACAACACCTAGTATCCAATCTCCATGGCAGGTGTTGGGAGGAACCCAACTCTATGATCTGATCCACAAAATATGTAGCAGGATACAAAATCACATCGTCAAATATCTAGCTCTCTTCACCCAGGAGAGGAGAGAGCTTCCCACCACAAAGAAGTCAATACGAGAGGAAACCTGATGGACATGGGCACATGATGTGATTAGCCCTCGGATGTACAAAACGCCACGGAACGCCCCGCCCCCCCCATCTGTTCCATAAAGGCCAACAATGCCTTCACCACACCTGATGGAACCAGCGATTTGGGCAGAGATCAACCTATCCTCAGATCTAGAATGCAGTTTACATCTCCCCCCCAAAATTAGCTGATACGAGTCTAATTCAGGAATGAGGGCAACAACCCGTTAACAAAACCAGTATCATTCCAATTTGACACAAACATTGACTAGGACCATCGAGATGCCCGCCAACGATCCACTAACAATCACATGTTTACCATTAGGATATGCCTAGATCTTTGCAGCCAAAATTATACCCTTTTATTGATCAGAACTGCCATCTCCAAGGCCCTACCATCGAAGCCAGAGTGAAATACTTAACTCATCCACCCCTTCCGCAACCTAGTCTGGTCCCTTACCCGCAGATGACTCCTGTAGAAACACCACATTAGCACTCAAACTTTTCAGGTGCGCAAATACCCTCAACCTTTTCACTGGGCTGTTCATCCCCCCCCCCCCCCCCGATATTCCAGGTGACCAACCAAATTGGGGGCTTCCCACCACCCCAGCCACCGCCCCCCCCCCCCTTGAACTGGAGTCAGCCATTTCCACCAAGAGGGGTCATCCAACTACTGCTTAGAGAATACAGGCACCAGGCCCACCAAAACAAAGAAAAATCTGTAGTCACCATCAGCAGACTATCACCCTGTCCCCCCCAAACAAAACCACACCAAAAAGTACTTGCACATAACATTAACCCCTAAATCCCACTTCTACTAATATTAACCTAAAACTGAAAAAAACACCAAGCTCATTATCCAAATCTAAAATAAGATAATGAACTGCAGCTATCTCCACCCTTCTGCTCCAGTTGGCTAGCTCTCACTCGGCTAGCAGGGCCGCCCCACCCAAATTGACGGAAAATACTGACAAAAAAAAAGTTACGAGGGGGGGGGGGATTTGTTTGTAAGGGTGAAAAATTGTTTTAAAATTCTTAATAAACATATATATACTTTTTTTAAACCTGAGTCATTCTCAGTCAAACAAAAACATCATATTTTTAAAAATAGGCCCACCTTCTGCAAACAGCATCATTGCAACCTCTGACATATGACACCATGCAACTGTTAAACTAAGGTCAAAGACCATAAGACATAGGAGCAGAATTAGGCCACTTGGCCCATTGAGTCTGCTCCGCCATTCAATCATGGCTGATATTTTCTCATCCCCATTCTCCTGCCTTCTCCCCATAACCCCTGATCCTCTCAACCATCCCTTCTTCAAAGAAAACAGTCCTAACTTCTCAAATCTATCTACGAAGATCTCATTCTCCTGGGACTATTGTTATGAATATTTGCTGTACTGGAGAGAGTAGAAAGTGAAAAGTTTCAGTCATTGTTCCTCCGATTAACGGGTGGTACAGTGGCACAGTGGCTAACACTGCTGTCTCACAGATTACGTAGGGTTATCGGTTTACAAGGGTGAGGCAGTGGAGTGGGCCTAGGTAGGGTGTTCTTTCAGAGGGTCGGTGCTGTCTTGATGGGTCAAATGGCCTCCTTCTACACTGTAGGAATTCTAGGATTTTATTTCTCATCAACATGGTGGCCCTTGGTGACACCACCTGAAGGCACAATATTTGTTTTTCCATGTGAATGCTAATGACCCAGTTCTCCCTCACCACTAACTCCTCCAGTGTTGTTTAGCACCCAGTACTGGATGAGCAGAGATGCACTCCAATTAAATATTTCGAAGACCAAAGCCATTGTTTTGGGTCCATGCTCTAAATTTTGTTCCCTCATTACCGATTCCATTCTCTCCCTGGCAACAATCGGAGATTAAGCCAGTCTGTTCGTAATCTGGATTTCACATTTGACCTCAAAATGAGCTTCCTATCCTACATTCATGCCATTTCTAAAACCGCTCTATTTCCACCTCCATAGTATCACCCCTGACTCAGCTAATCTGCTACTGAAATCTTCATTCATGCCCTTTGTTACCTCTGGGCTCAACTATTCCAACGAACTCCTGGCTGGTCAATCACATTGTAAACTTGAGACAAATACTGTTGCACGTGTCTTGACTCGTAGCAAGTCCTATCACCCCTGTGCTTGCTGTCCTACAGGGGGTCCCAGTCAAGCAAATTTAAAAATTCTTATCCCAGTGATCAAATCCCTCCGTGGCCTCAGCCCTCTATCTCTGTAATCTCCTTGAGAGCTCATCTAACTCTGGCCTCTTGTAGAACCAAATTTTAATTGCTCTACCACCAGTGGCCATGGCTTCAGTTGCCTTGACCCCAGCTCTGGAATTCCCTCCCAACACTTCTCCACCTCTCTACCTCCCTTTCATCGTTAAGACACTCTTTAAAAGCCACCTCTTTGACCAAGGTTTTGATCATGGGTGGCTCAGTGTGATACTTTGTTTTATAACGTACTTGTGAAGTGCCTTGGGATGTTTCATTATACTTAAACAATATACAAGTATAAGTTATTGTAGTAGGTTACTAGTCCATCAAATTTCTACGGCAGGGTTTTTCCACAGTGCGGGTTACAACCCACAGTGGGTCATGGGCAGGTGTCGGGAGGGTCACGGAGCAATCAGCTGCGCCTTTCCTGTAGTGGCCCCTCATCACGGGAGAAGAACCAACGGCCGTTATCAGCTTTTAAATGAGAATGAAATGAGGTTGTGTGCAGTTGTACACTTGACATCAAGCACCCTGTGCATATGCACGTTTGGCGCCAAATCACAGAGGACAGCTTCTAGTTGCTAGCAGGTAAGGCAAGGAAACTGTGAAGTTGGATCATTTTGTTACAAGGAAGAGACGGCCAGAGACACAAACAGACAGTCTACCTGGCCAGGGTCTTGCATTTGAATCTGCAGGGAGTTGCTCAGGAGAATCCACAGCAGGACAAAGCAGCGCTAGTATTAGCTCTGTACAGAGCTCCAAGGCCTCAGGTTAACAGCCTACAAAGAAGAAACTTAACTTGGGAACAAAGCAGTATAAAGATGATTTCTTGAGGAATGGTTTTGTCAATTGTGCCAATGCAAATAAGAATGCAAAGACCATGTATGTTATATGCAGGGAAGTACTGGCAAATAAAAGGAGAAGTTTCAGATTTTCAAAGAGAAATGGTGGGTGAAAAATTCCTTTTGATGTCAAAGCCCCAG